>NW_022196897.1:15124596-15124832 GCF_008632895.1 Mastomys coucha
TTATGACTCCTGGGATGCAGAGCATCCCTCAGTACCTTTATGACTCCTGGGATGCAGAGCATCCCTCAGTACCTTTAAGACTCCTGGGATGCAGAGCATCCTCCCTCAGTACCTTTATGACTCCTGGGATACAGAGCATCCCTCAGTACCTTTATGACTCCTGGGATACAGAGCATCCTCCCTCAGTACCTTTATGACTCCTGGGATACAGAGCATCCCTCAGTATCTTTATGACT
>NW_022196897.1:15124900-15166837 GCF_008632895.1 Mastomys coucha
AGTACCTTTATGACTCCTGGGATACAGAGCATCCCTCAGTATCTTTATGACTCCTGGGATGCAGAGCAGCCTCCCTCAGTACCTTTATGACTCCTGGGATACAGAGCATCCTCCCTCAGTATCTTTATGACTCCTGGGATGCAGAGCATCCCTCAGTACCTTTATGACACCCGGGATACAGAGCAGCCATCCCTCAGTATCTTTATGACTCCTGGGATGCAGAGCATCCTTCAGTACCTTTATGACTCCTGGGATACAGAGCAACCATCCCTCAGTATCTTTATGACTCCTGGGATGCAGAGCATCCTTCAGTACCTTTATGACTCCTGGGATGCAGAGCATCCTTCAGTACCTTTATGACTCCTGGGATGCAGAACATCCCTCAGTACCTTTATGACTCCTGGGATACAGAGCATCCCTCAGTACTTTTATGACACCCAGGATACAGAGCATCCTTCCATACCCTTTGGTTCTCATGTTATGCGTCTGGGTCAGGAGCCTGAACTCAATTTCTGATGAGAGAACAAGACACTACAAATATCACTAACCTTTATCCTAACTCTGTACTCCAAGCCAGTCATGGAGTCTCGGGGTTCCTTAGGAGCCAAGGCTCAACAGAGAGGGTGCTAAAGGCACGCTCCAGCTCCCAACTGTAACTATTCCACAAGAACATGATGGGGCCTATATATGTCTCCCTCCCACTAGACAGGGCCCTGAGGCCAGTCCCTAACACTGTGAGGGGTTGCTGACCAGAATGGGGGCATTGAGGACAGGGCAGGGCATGCTGGGAATCTGGTGGGGCCCGTGGGGTCCACTGAGGCAGGAAGATCAGGGCAAACAAGAGTCTCAGTGGAAGAATGCTTCACCCCACCTGTGTGATAATCACCTCCGTGAAGATATAGCAGAGTTCACATGCAGGATGGAGGTGGCAGAAGCCATGGTAAGCAGCCCCGCCCATCACTCTATGGCATCACCCCTAACCTCCCTGCTTTGGCCTTTGGGGGATATGCAGGGAGAGGAGCAAAGCCATACCCCACCTCCAGGACCCAGGACTCACTTCCCACCAAGGAGAATCGGGGTCACCCCGGAGCAGCTCTATCACGTCTCCTGTCTGGAAGGTCAACACAGGCTTCCCAGGAGGGGCTGGGTTACCATGGTAATTCTGTACAGCAACCATCTTGGGACCTAAGGTAGAAGAAAACAGCTCATTGATGACTTCGTCCTTGCTGGCGGCTCCCCCCATCACTAACCCTTCCTGGTCTGGGGAACCCTTCATGAAACTGTTCCCCAACACAGAGACACAAGGGTATCACCCCTTCTGCATCCCTCCCATATGGCTCCTACATCTACTAAATTAAGACAGAGGCCAGGACATTCCAGTAACAGCTACTTATTTTTAGATGGAATTTTATGTCTCTCCCAGACACCACTGAGCTAGATCTACAGTGTACAGTGTAGGAAGGGAGCCCTTTCCCCGCCCCGTGTTTGAGATGAGGTACCACAGAATGAGAAGCAGGCCTGGGGCTACAATAGAGATATAGGCTGAGCACCCAAGTGTGGATTGTTGTCTATAGGCAGGTGAGGGCAGGCACAAGATGAGGTGGGAGCCTGTGAATGGTCAGTGGAACAGAAAGGCGGGCTGAGAAATTTAGAAGAGTGCAGCGAGTTCAGAGGGACAGAGAAGAAGGGAAAGAGAGGAGGAGATAAGATGGAACCTATAGGAGAGGAACAGGAGCCAAAACCACACAGTCCTAGGAGCCTTAAGTATTGGGGATTTCTTAGATAGACGATTAAATAATAAGTAGGGTGTGTTTGCCCAATCTAAGGGTGTAGCTTGTGTTTATATCAATTGAGTTTTGAGTTTATTGTGTGGGTGTTTTGTGGGTTGAGAATTTACTAATAGAAATCTATTTACTAATAGAAATAATTTATCTTTACTGATAAATCATAAGCCTCTAGAGTTTTGATTTTATCGGGTTACAATCCATAGCAAGAGAACTGCAAGATGGGTGGTCACTGCATGGGGCTAGCCATGGAGGTGGCAAGACCACCGGGGCCAGAGAGTAGCTGGCACTAGCGTGGGATGGTGTCCTTTAATATTTCACGCAACACCCAAGAATCTGAGACTATCCTCAGATGGGGTCCCACTGTGCCCCAGTCTCACCGCAAATGTTCAAAGAGGTCATAGAACTGTCTTGCCAGGCCTGGTCTGGGTCACTATGGACCAATAGTGGTAACATCTGGGTGGGATTTGAGTTTCCTCTGAGGAAGCTCAGGTTTCATCTAGAATGTTTAAACAGCTTGGGCAGCATCCAGGGCACAGAAAAATGGCAGTAACCCCTGGGCTTTCTGATCATGCAGGCCTGGTGCTTAGTTTAGGATGGAAAGCCTGAAAATTTTTGATCCTCTGAAAATGGGCTCTAAGTCAACCCTGGGAGGCAGCCAGAGAGGCTAGGGCTCTCTAAGCAGCCACCACCACGTGCAGACCCAGCTTGTTGAGCAGATATAGACTGCAGAAATGACTGAGTCCAGTACACTCACCTGGTCCTGCTCCAGGAGCATCCTGTGAGAACAAGGACAGATGTTAGGGAAAGTGTTCTACTTCTGGGCCCCACATCAGCACCATCCCATGACATGAGTGAAAGGCCATGCCTCCAGTAGATAACTGCAACACTACTTCCCTCCCCTAACAATTGTTATACCTGATCCTGAGCTCCTCAATCCCACTCTACAACCCTATTTCCCGCCTCCCCAAGGAAGCCTCCCAGACCATCTCCCAGCCTCTGTTCTCGACACGCCTTGGACAACACAACTAAGTGCTGTATGGTAGAGGCATCTCCGTGCCCTTGTGGGGCCCAGTGAACATCCATTCGAGGCTGAGTATCAGGGCTGGTTCGACAGCTTTCAGGAGACATGGCTTATGTTCCGTAATGACTTCAGTGATTATGTGCCCATGGGTATGCTGTACCACAGAGGTGCAGCTGCAGCCGGACAGCACCAGGGAGACAGAGTGGGTGAGCTGCTAAGACACATGCCAGCTATCACAGCACCAGGGGAGCATGCACAGAGACACGTTTCTATGCTGGCCGAGTCCCAAGCAATAGGAAGCGTTGGGAGCACTCACCACATCTGCAGGTGAACCTGTAAAGGAAGCAGATCAGGGGTCAAAGCAGAAGCCTTGACAGAAAGAGGACCTTCACAGTGTGCATTCCCATGACTGGAGAGCTGGCTAACTGCAAGGGGCTCCCTTCAGAGGCTGATGAGAGACACACACATAGACCCAGCCTCGTACCTATGAAAGTTACCTTGACAGCATATTCTGAACTCACAGACTGTAAGTCGTACATGAAATAGCCTGGGCTTTTCTACCTGGGCCAACACTGAATGGTGGCTACTGTGAGAGTCACCTGATGGTATCTGGGGCTCACAGGACAATTTCCACACCTTGTTGGTGATACCTGCCACAGGTAGGTGATACGGAGGTGAGCGTACAGGTCTCCATTATCATCTTCCTCTAAGACCGTCCCACATACTCAAGGACACTAGTCATTCAGCTGTCATGTGAGAGGAGAGATATACCCCAGTCATTGGTAGGTGGTCCTTCCACCTCGGCATGAGTCAAAACAACGGCCACTACAGCTGCAGAGTATGACTGGGGGACATCAATAAGCCCAACTATTGTGGCTGAAGACTGCTCTGCGAACATCTGAGTTTCTTACAGACTCTTTGGCACATGATGGTGGGTAGCAATGTCCCACAGGATGGCAACACAGCCTTTGCTCTGCCCATGGAAGATTCTCCATGGAAAGGCTCTGGGAAGAGGCTGGTATCGCCCTAGGGGCATCTGGGCTCCCATGGGGCCACCCAGTCCGTCTGCTTTAGTTGTGGTATTGCCACAGTTCAGAGGGGAAAACTGACCAACGTGGAGCAGATCAGAGGGAAAGTAGCTTGGATGGCAACAGCATCCCTACCAGAGGACCGAGGGAACTGTGGGTTAGAGCTCGGGTATGTGTGTGTGTGTGTGTGTGTGTGTGTGTGTGTGTGTCACAGCTGACCAAGGGAACCATGGGTTACATCTCGGTGTGTGTGTGTGTGTGAGTGTGTGTGTGAGTGTGTGTGTGTCACAGCTGACCAAGGGAACCATGGGTTACATCTCGGGGTGTGTGTGTGTGTGTGTGTGTGTGTGTGTGTGTCACAGCCGACCGAGGGAAAACATGGGTTACATCTCGGGGTGTGTGTGTGTGTGTCACAACCCCCTGGGATAATGTCTAGAGCTAGCCAGGGGTTGTGATGCACTGAGGATACTGGTAAAGACCCCACTGATATACGAAGGAAATGACCAACGTACCTGTTGGTGTCTAAAGGAACTATGACTATGAATCACCCTCCCCCTTCTTTTCCTTCTCTACATTTCAAACTTCTACAAGTAGTAAGTATCTGATCATTAGGAAGTAACTCTGAAAATGTATTTTCTAAAAAAGAAAGAAGGAAAGAAAGGAAGGAAGGAAGGAAGGAAGACAGAAAGAAAGAAAGAAAGAAAGAAAGAGAGAGAGAGAGAGAGAAAGGAAGGAAGGAAGGAAGGAAGGAAGGGAGGAAGGAAGGAAGGAAGGGAGAAGAGAAAGAGAGAGAGAGAAAAAGAGAGAGAGAGAGAGAGAGAGAGAGAGAGAGAGAGAGAGAGAGAGAGAGAGAAACAAAAAGAAAACCTAAAATATACCTAAACATTACCTTCAGTTATTTCTATGGCTTTGTTTGTTCATCTTGAGACAGGGTCTCACATAGCCCAGGCTGGCCTCAAGCTCATTCTATAATCAAGGATGTTTTTGACCCTGATCCTCCTGCCTCCACCTCCTGAAGGTACTCTGCCAACTGAGCTACACACACACACCATGCTTTTATTTCTAAACAAGTTCATTGACCACATTTCTTCTCTTTTGCTGAGACAGACTCTTGCTAAAGCCTTGTTTGGCTTCAAATTCAGAGTTCTGTGTGCCTCTGCCTTCTAAGTGCTGGGACCAAAGGTGTGCACCACCATGCCAGGTCCTATCTTTTTTATTTCCTGTCTTATTTTTTAATTCAATTTTAATAATTAAGTTTGTTAACTTTTAGAATCACACAAAGTAAGAAGCAACTATAGCAGTTGCCGTGCATGGGGGGCTCATGGCCACAAGAGGGCGACATTGACCAAATCAAAGCCACTGTCAAGACCCAATTTCTGGGGCCGATCTGGAGCTGGCATCTACTAGACCAGAGAGACCAAGGTGGCAGAGCAGATGCTCAGTAACAAGACAATGACCAGGACTTTGCCAAGCACTCCATACTGCACAGAGGGCTGTTGCAAAGCTGTCCCGCTAGAATAAATTCTAGTCATAGTTCAGCCCTAGGACTCAGAGCAGCCTTGGCCTCCTCTGGGTGGTGGTCCCTGTGTCAGTGAGTGGTAAGACCTCCCATTTGAAGCACTCGGCAGGTGTCACTACCTACGCAGAGTTGTCCCTGTGACACCCTGTCAACGCCCCACACCTGCCTTTCAGAGGAAGTGTGGGGGTTGGTGGAGAACTCTCCTAGACCAGGGGCAGATTCTGCTCCAGCATCACAGAGAAAAAAGCCTGTGCTCACCTGTTCCCTACGTGCGCCCACTGCTCAAGCCCAGGCACTGAGATGGAGCACCATTTACAAACCTCCAAACACACTCCCAAATCACACACATCAAGCCTCTGGGGTCTAGTTCCTGTGCCTGGCGCCAGCAAGGCGCAGCCTCTCCCCCTCCTGAGGCCCCAAGCTGCCTCATCTGAAAAATGACCATGAGAACACAGTGCCTGAACCAGGAGCGGGAGCCAGTTATGACAGGCAAGGCCACATTCCTGCTGAGGATACCCTGGGCCCGGGGCGTGGGTGTGGGGCAGAGATGTAGGAGATGGAGGGGAAAGTCACAAGAGCTTAAGAGTGGAGCCCTCCCAGCTATAGCTTTGATAATCTCTTCCAGTCAACTCTCTGCCCACCTTAGCCTCAGTTCCTCTCATGCAACTCCCTTGGGTGAAAGGCAGATGTGATCAAGTGGTCCCCACAATCAAGAGCACCAGTGGCAGGGCCCACCTCCGTGCACTGCCGAGTACTCACTCATCTTGCAGGGGGGTATCACCTCCAGGCACTCCTTGTGGGCCCCGACACCACATCTGGTACACAGGTAGCCCTGGTAGAAGGTACCCCTGTGTGACGGAGGGTGGGAGGTGAGGTGGGGCGCAGCTCCCTGCACACTCAGCCAGTCATCACGATGGTCCACCCTGGAGCATCCATGCCCCTGAAGCATCTGACTCCTGCCCTCCCCCATCCCCTCACTCCACGGTCCGTAGTAGGGGACCGGACCCTCCGACAGCCATGGCTGCTGACCCTGTAGTCATCCTCTTGGTTCTTTGAGACATCACATGGCACCAAGGTAGGTTCAGGTGCGATGGTGTCACAGGGCAGCTACGCAGTGTATCCTGGAGCTCAGGGTTGGACAGGCACAAGACTCCTACCTGAGGAACATCCTGCAGGCTTTGCAGTTGGTCGTCTTGTCAAACGTGTACATCTGGAAGCTGTGGTGGTTGGCATTGGCCTTGTCTGGCTTGATGTTTGACCTGGTGGAGGAAAAAACAGGTGATCTGTGGCCAGGCACTCCCTAAGCCCACAAATACAGCGACAACTGCATAAGGACCCAGGCTACACAAACCAGGAACCTACGCTCCAGCATGGCTCTCCCTAAGATCAGCAGGGGCAAGACTGAGGGTGAAACAGGTTATTAAAATGGCCCAGGAGTGTCAAGCTTAGTATGTGAAGGCAGCTGTCCTTCCTGGTCTATAGTTTACCTATAATCCAGTGTGGACTGAAAATATTACATGGAAAACCTCAGAATCAAGCAGCTCCTGTTGTGAGCCAGGACACAGGTCACCCTCTGCCACTGCATACAAGTAAGTAGTCACCTAGTGGCCACGGGTCATCCTCTGCCACTGTAAACAAGTTAGTGGTCACTTAGCGGCCAGCTGGTATCAAGTCCAACCCTCACAAACACAGGGCTTGCTTTCCAGTGACTTGGATTGTACACAGGCCCCTGTGCAAGTGTAATGATCAGCAATTCATTAAAACCCATTGTACAACCATCTAGTGACTAGTTCTCAGTGACCTACTGTCTTAAACATTGCACCTGTCACAGGTCTGCAGGCTGAAGAAATTTCCTGCACATGAGAAGGTTTGATGCTACTTTGGTTTCAGGCACTCAGTGCTGGTCTTGATCTGTGCTCTGTGGATGGCAGGGCAGTTACAGTAAGGTTCATACTTCACAGTGTAAGTGAAGTCTGCACAGATGAGGAATTAGCAGCTCATGAAGAGCCCTGGGGCTCGGAGACACACCTCGAGGCTACATTAATTTCCCCACCATCAGACCCAAGAAGGCACAACAAACAAGACAGGCAGAAGCAAGTCAAGAAATGTATGTGAGGTTGCTCACAGGCATCTCCAGCTTCTATGAATACTTGAAACTGCTCACAGCACAGGGGGTTGCAACCCACAGAAGCTGAGGGGCAGAGAGCTCCAGGGCTTGGTGGGGGTTCGAGACAGGGTTTCTCTGTATAGCTCTGGCTGTCCTGGAACTCACTCTGTAGACCAGGCTGGCCTCGAACTCAGAAATCCACCTGCCTCTGCCTCTCAAGTGCTGGGATTAAAGGTGTGCACCACCACTGCCCGGCTTCCAGGGCTCTTCTAGTCTAGCTCTCACTGGCTCATAAGTCACCAACCCAGTGAACAGGCCTGATCTCGCTCCCCTGACCTTGTGCTCTGTACCCGAATCTCATCATGTGGGAAGTCTCAAGAAGTGGTATGTTCTCCCAGAAATCCCCAAGCCCGGCTGCCTGTAAGGCCAGAGGCACACACCACCCCCTCAACCCCTCTGCTCTATGTGTGGGGTACCCCTTCAACCCACATGGGACACTGTTCAGAGACCTCCAAGCCAAGTCACAACCTAGCTGTCAAGCATGAGGTTTGGCTCATCTAGCAGGACACCCGATGCCACATGGGACATTGGGAGACAGATAGCTAGGGTCTACTGAGTCGGCTGGTGTCCCATGTCTCACAATGAGCATCAAAACCACCTCCCACCATGACCCTGAGAAGGTCAGGAAGCCAGAGCCAACAGGCCTCAGGCTCCTGCCCAAAACTCACATGGCCATCTCGAACTGCTCCATCCACTTCCGCTTCATGTCTTCCGTCTTGCAGAAGAACTGAAAGCCTTGCTTTCCTTGGAGGTGAATCAGGTAGAAGCCATAGGACCACTGTGGGGACAGAGGCATGCTGGAAGCTGGCATGGCTTTGTAGGAGACAGGAGCAGTTGGCAGGTGACATGGTTTGGATGCTACCAGGTGCACACAGGTTCACTAGCACTGTATGTGGATGTGTGTGCCTACGCCTTGTGCAACACACTCTTGTGTATAGACACAAACACTCTTTCCTGGTTGCATGCCTGTTTGTGTATCCTCCCACATCAGAGATTGTGGGTGTACTGCATTCTTGCCTAAGCAGGCCAGGGTGTTCATGTGTGAAGGTGTTTAGGAACATGTGTCAAAGTATATGTGTACTTTCCTGTGTAACATGTATGTTGTACTATGCCTAAGTGTGCACATGTGCATGGGTACTTGTTTCTGTCCCCGGACAAAGAAGGTCCATGTGTGCGCACTTAAGCCTGTGTCTGGATATCCATAGCTCCTTTCACATGTATAGACATCATGCATGGATATGTTCTGACCTATATATAGGTCATGTTTTGCACAAGGACCCATGTGTACAGGTGTATAGGTAGTATTGTGTGCCCGTGCATGTATGCATGCAGAGATCCTGTTCTCAACATGCATGTATGTGTGGTCCCGCTGTATGCATGCATGTATATATGTGTGCATACTATTGTATATGTATGTGTCCCATTGTGCCCATGCACGTGTGTATGTATGCAGGAACCCTGCTGAGTGTACTTTTATGTATGTAGGAGGCCTGCTATGTGTGTATGTGCATATGTGTAGGTGTGGCTACACCGAAAGCTCAGGGCACACCCTCTATCAGGCTCTCCTACCCTTCCCCCACACCTTTCATGAGGCACTTCAACCCAAATTCCTGCTGTCCCTGAGGCTCCTCAGGAGTGGGACCCAGGAGCCAGCCCAGGAGCCTTCTAGAGCCCCACTCCCTTTCACTTCCTGGGTTAAAAAACAAATCCTGAGTTTATAACATCGGTAAAAACAAAGGCTGGGGTCAGATGGTTGAGGGTCTGACTAAACTGAGCCACCTAGCAGCCAGGCCCAACCCACTGGCCTGGCCAATTATCCAGGCTTGAGAAAAGGGCTTCCAAAGGGTGGCAGGGAAAGTGTAGAAAGTCTGTTAGAAGTGGAGGGATGAGAAAGGGAGAGGGGGAGGAGCATGGGGAGAGGCAGGGGAGGAGTGAGGAGGACCCTGCAGGGCAGAGATCACAAGCCTCGCCTGCCATTGCTCAGTGACCCCTAGGGGAGCAGGCTGGCTTCCAGGTCACACCTGAAAATCAAGTCTTTTGCCACAAATATGTGTCACTTTCCTGATTGAGATGTAGAGGAAGGAGGGGGAGGGCCATGGACCTGACCTACTCAGGCCCAGGAAGCCCCAAACCCACAAGTTTGGAAAGGCCAGCAGGGGGCAGCACTGGGGGAGAGGGAGCGCACCAGGGGCTTACCATCTTCCCATGAGACTAGGAAGCATGAAGAGGAAAGGAAAGGGAGGCAAGTCAGTAAGAGGCTTGTCCAGGATACACTGCAGCCTGGGCAGGCTGACTGCCCAGGATGAAAGAACACAACTTATGTCAAGCACTCTAGGTGTTCTCCCCAAGGCTTCACTAGAAGCCCTGGAGCTTGGAAATCAGCCTTGGTCACTATGTCTAGCTTCAGATACCAGGGTTAGGAAGAGCCTGTGCATGGTCCTATGTGAGGACTTTCAGAAGGTCAGAGCCTTTAGCCACTGGCTCTTGTCCCCAACCCAGCACAGAGCTACACACATGTACTCAGAAGCCTCAGAGAAGCAAGACTGTGTTTCCCATCCCCTCACAGCCATGGCCTCAGTACCCATAGCCCCACCCGCTACAGCTACAGCCCCATTCTCTTGAACCCACACCCCCTTTTCCTGCAGTCCTAGTCTACTGGCTTTCAGAGCCTGACAAACCACAAGTCAGCCCCAGCAAGTGAGACAGAGCAAGAATGGAGCAGGAAGGTCTGCTCACTACAACAGACAATGAGGAACTAGAGTCAGGTCCACTGAGACTAAAAAGTCAAGGCTGGGAACTAGGCTCTTACTGGTGCCCTAAGTATGACCTCCCTTCTGCTTCCAGGAAGCTGGAATCCTAAGGGTGCCTACAACCCACCATGGGAACTACCTGCCAGTCACAATGACAAAGGGAGGCCAGCAGGGGACACCTGATGAGCTCGCCCTGGGGTTAGGGCCCTGCACCTGCCCCCTCTCCAGACCCAGACCCACCTTCTTGATGTCCTTGTTGTGCATAGGGTCATCAGTCATCTTGTGGAAGAGCAGCTCAATGACCTCTTTCAGCTCATAGCTGTAGCCCTTCCTCTTACACACGATGACCACCTTGTCAAACAGGAACAGGTACCTGGCCACATAGTGCACTGAGTGTCAGGACGGCCATACCCTGTGTGAAGAGCCTGGACTCCTGCCTGACTCCTGTCCCTGAGACCATGGTCAGTGTGTCAGACCAAAAGGGCCAAAGCCTGTTGTACTGGCTGCCCACTCTCCAAGGTGAGGCCCTCCTTTCTGGCCAGGTCCACATGGCACAATGACTCTTGGTCAGGAAGCCACTGCTCCCATAAAGCCATTCCCAGTGCCACCTTCATGCAGAAGGTCCTCATCCCTCCATCTTTATCTCCCTTGGAGCACTATTCAAAGGCTACTGCCAATTCTCTCCTCTGTACCCCCAGAACTCAAGTCTGTTGTGACCCCTCATAGATGGCTGACTTATCCTGACACCCCCCCACACCTGCCTATCTACTCCTACTTGGCAAAGAGCTCCCCAGAGGCCAGACCTCTCCGAGTCCCAGCTTTGTCTCCCAGGCCAGCTCAGGGCCCGCCACAGGCAGGGCAGTGCCTTTGTGTGGCTATTGCTGGCTGATATGACAGACACATAGAGGGTCAAGGACAGAAGAAAGGAAGTAATTGAAACAGCTGCATAGAGCCTACCTTGATGTTCTCTTCCCATAGGAGGGTCTGTCTCGGGCCTCCTGGGACTGGGGTCCCCAGGCTAAAGTGGTGTCAACCTTCACCCTACTCACCTGTCTTGCTTGGTATGGTTGACTATAGACCGGACTTTCAGCTCCCCGTCAATCTTCGGTCTCCCAAATTCTTCCAGCTTTACTTGCTGGAAAGGCAACGACTGTTAGCCCAAGGGTAGACAACCTTTGCTTTGCTAGACAAGGAGATAAGTGGGCATGCCCAGGGCAGGACCGGCAAGAGCCAGATGTGATCTAGGAAAATGTGCCTATGGTGACCTCAGGGCATAATTCACACAGGTAGGTTGAAGTGGATGAAGGCTTATACCAGCCCACCTCCCTCCTATGCCACGGCATGTATGCATAGGTGGAAGGGCCACCTGCTTACCAGGTTTTCTATGGAGCACTGGAACTCGCTAATCTTCTTCAAAGTCTCCTTGTCTCGTTTCACTTCATTGATGTACATGGCCAAGTCCTGGAAATCAAGACAGGATCAGTGCACGGAGTCATACGGGGGTGAACTCCCAGCCCCTTCCTAGCCCAGCTGTCATTCCACACCCTTCCTCCATCTTGCCTGGGGTCACTCAAACTCTGGGCTATGAGAGTAAAAAACATCACACACAGGTAACCAGGAAGGAATAAAATGAAGAATACAACATCTGAAACCAGAGTACATACACACTGCACTGAAGAGAGTGCTGGGGGCCTACAAACCCAGGCTCCCCTCCCTCAACAGGCCTTCTGTGTTAGAATGGAGATGCAGTCCAGCATAGCTAAGCCACAGTGGGCTGCACACAGCCACTGACTAGACCTTTCTGCTCTCATGAAGCCCCTGTCCCACCTCCCTGTGGAGCCTGGGTATTCTGTAAGTGGCTAAGGGAAAGGAGGTCCCTACATGATACTGCAATCCTGTAGTTAGTCACCAGGGGGCAGTGCTCACTTTGCTTCAGAAAGTTTGAAATGGCCTGGAAGTGATACCGGTGGTGGCTGGGACAGAGCAGCAGGGATCCTGCTCAGAAGGCAGAGCAGAGAGGAAATCCCCAACACACAAAAGCCAGACCCACATCCTGGAGCCAGTTCCTACCTCCCTCATGGCCTCTCTCGCCTCTGGGGTCACTTCAAGGGCTACCCCACAAACCTGGTGCCTGGCAGCTCCCTACCATATGCCAAAGTTTTGTAAAGGGTGGGTTTTATTCTAAATCAACAGCAGAGACAGATCTGGGCACGTGTGGCCCTGTGCACTCTGGCAGGAGTCACAGAAGTGCATGTCTGGGATGGGGATTCCCACAGAGACAGCAGAGCTCAGGAGGCAAAGCAGCCGACTACCACAGGAGTTGCATGGAGTGTGTATTGCAACCCTGTGGGAAACCTAGCTCCAGGGCACTGACAGCTCAGACACCGGCCAGATGAATGATTCTCTGCTCTGCTTTGGGGGCATTAAACACTTTTAGATTCCCTGCTGTATTCGTTTTCACAGAGGGCACTTCAGTTAAAGAACTGCATTGATCACACTGTCTTGTATGTTCATGTCTGAGAGATTGTCTTGACCGACGACAGAGGAGACAGAGCCGCCCACTGCAGGTGGCACCATTCCTAGGCAGGTGGGCTCTAGGAGAGCTGCTAAGCACTACAGGAAGTAAGTAGCCTTCTTTCTGTGTTTCCACCTTGAATTCTTTCCCTGATTTCCTTTTATGACCTAGGAATGTAACCTAAAATAAGTCTTTTTCTCCCCTAAGTTGCTTTCAATTGTGGTATTTATCACAGTAACAGAAAGCAAACCAGGACACCTTCCAAAGTTTGAAGTTTGAAGAGCTGACTCCCAGTGATAAGAAGCAGACAGAGTCACAAACCCTCTGTGGAATGTCCAGAGCTATATATCCTCAGGGTGTTCTGCCACAAAGGGATCAGAAGCCACCTGCTGGCCAGGCTGTGAGGCTCAGGGGATACCTGTACTATGAATCACATGCTCCAGGAATGGCTGACACTGGATTGTGTCTGCAGTGGGAAGATGTGGTCCTTCTGCTGCGGTGACCTCAGTTCCCCAGGGGAGCCAGCCACAGGTCCCCATGTCAGCCATGGCACCGACATTTAAGTATATCCAAAACTAGTGTAAACTTTCCAGCTGCATGAAGGCTGCTCACAGGGACCTAGCTCCAGGCAGCTTTGAGAGTCAGCGCCTCCCCCTGAACCTGTGTGGGAGTTAGATTGCAGCTCCTCCATCTTCAAATGAGGTATCTTGGGAAGAGAAGGGGTCCATGGACCAGAGGATGCCTCAGGGGCAGGTATCAGAAGTCAAGGCTGGAACTCACTGCTTCTATAACACTGCAATGCCAAAGGGACCTAGCCTGTGTCAGGCATTTCACCTTGTTTAAGGCAGGTGTCTATGAGAGGCATAGGTATGGCTGTGGGGTCGCCTGACAGTCCCTTGTCTAAGGAGTCTGGAAGGTGACTTTCTTGGATAGTGTCAAGTTCATGGCAAAGACGAGATGAGTGGGACGTAGGCAGATTAATGAGGAAGAGGACACGGCCTAGGCACACCTAGGGTGGGAAAGAATGGAGGATGCCCAGGAACCTGAGCGTGGCCAGGCTCCCTAGAACCTGAGGCGTTGCTGGTACACACATCTTCAATGACCCTGGCCTGATTCAGAGAGCGGCAGAAGCCACAAAAGTTTTTGAGCAGGACAGGGATGAGCTTCCGAGGGCAGTGGACTGTGTCATACATGAAGTGCAGAATGGCTGAGCAGGGGTCTTCAAAGCCAGCATGTGAGAAGGAAACTTCAAGTGAGTGGTAGGGCAGGGCATGGGACAGACCCTCAGCAGCAGATGCCCAGAAGAAAAAGAGGTACCCCAGGGTAGAGCTGGCACCTGAAAACCATTGATGGTCCCAGAAGATACTTGAAAATACAGTGTGGGGACAGGGCAACTGCAGGCAAGTGAAGCTGGGGACTTTGGACACATGGTGCAAGCAGATCCTTCCACTGTCATATGAGTCTAAGCCCATCCGCAGTGTCCTGTCTGTGTTATCTAGGCAAACGGTCCGGATTGCCAAGGAGCTCAGTTTGGATCCAGGAATGCATGCACACCGGTCTGGCGACTCCCCCGCTCTGCCTCACTTACTTACCTGCATGGCTTCCAGGGCTTCTTTGAGCTGTTGTCTTTCTGGCCGGTCTGCAGAGTGGCTCAGGAGCTCCTGTGGGAGTGAGAGGAGACCTAGAGTGAGCCCTCAAAGTCCCAGTCCTGTGCCTGCCCCCACCCAGTGCACACAGCAAGACCCTCAGTACAAAACCACCCACCAGGCCAGGCACAAGTCCACCTGCCCAACTCCAACAGACATGGGATCCCTTACATAGTAGATCCCTGTGCAAGAAAGCTCAGAGATCAAGCCATCAGCACAGCAGATCTCCTCTTCCTGGTCCAAGAGTACTTTCCTTTCTCCTCCCACTTTCCTAGTGTTGTTAACGTAGTTTATTCATAAGTTTCCTTCCAGTTGCCATGACACCCTTCATGGTATGTATCGAACATGGGCTCACTCATCAGCCCGTGTGCCACCCTGCCTGTGAGCCCAAGCCCATGTCACAGAGCCCAGTGTGACAGAGGGCATGGTGAGCAAGCTGACGGCCTCACCTTGAGCAACAGGTGGTACTTCAGCACCCGTTGCATGGGCACCACCAGCAGGTCTTGCAGCTTGAACTTGCCATCTTGCACCTTGAGTGTGCACTCCTGGTGAAAGAGAAGCAAGCGGATGAAGGGTGTTCTCCCTGGGAGAACCCACTCCCTCACTGCCAGCCACATAGAGAAAGAGACCTCAGCCCTGGATTCTCGGACGCATGAGGTTGGGGTCACCATGTGGGCAAGATCCTGGAACTTGATGGGACCCTGGGACCTGAAGCACTTCATTGTGCAGCAGTGCCTGCTGGGGCCAGGCCTTGCAGAACATGGCCCATGGATCTGCCATCTGCTCCTTGAGAAGCCAAATGGGGAGGGGGCTCATACAAGGCTGTGAAGTTAGCTAGGATCCCCTGGGGTACAGGGACAGGAGAAACAAGAGTCACATGCTACCAGCACTTAAGCTGGAGCTCTGAATACAGAGCTTTCCTAACCACACAGAATAGTGACACTCCTGGACCTGGAGGTGAGGAAGAGCCAGAAGGCGCTCAAGGGAGAAACAAGCTGACAGAAGTAGGCAAACCTAGGCAAGGGAAGGAGGGCCAGTATATACACAAGTCACGTAGACCTGCCAAGGTCTGCCAGGACCTTAGCCTTTGCTAAGGTCAAGTGTCACTCACTGAGATGGACTTGTCCAGCCCTCCACAGCCCAAGTCTTAGGCTGTGTTCTAGTTTGAGATATGTATTCTAGGACTCACCCAACAAAATGGGGGAATAGCCACAAAACCAAAGATGGGTACTGAAGGAAGCTGGTGTGTCCCTTGGGCCTTGGCTAGTCAGCTGTGCTGGGCCAGGGTACTGGGATGCCTTGTTACCTCCACTTTCTGCCTGAAGTCCTCTCGGCTGGCGAGGAGCTGGTTCAGTGTACTCTGAGCATGTTCCATGTGGCTACAGTACTCTCCATAGATCAGGAGCCTAAAAAGGGGACAGCAACATGTACACAGCGCTCACCACATGGGCGCCAATCAAGTAAGACATTTACAGCTGCTATGGGCTGAGCTACAGTGCACAGGCAATATGAACACACATGCACCCATGCATCTCTAAGATGCATGCAGCTACAATGTCCTGACTCCTTCTCAGGCAGGCTGGAGAGCTCAGGAGTAGAGCCCCAAATGGCTCTACTCCCCTAACCCCCTTGACAGGGTTGGGGGGAGGGCTCCCAAAACATTAACAAAGGAGGGTTACCCAATTTCCTTAGCCAAGGAGACCACCTCCCATGGGCCTCCTTCAAGTTGTGACTCGTGGCTCTACCTCTGTTCTGAGGTAGAGCCTGGAACAGAGAGAAGGTCCTGCCTAATGGGGTTCTCTGCTTGCCTCTAGACCTAGCATGGGGACTATTCATGGCTCAGGTTCATCCTAGGGACACACAAATAGGAGGAAGCCTCTGGTGTTTCTTCAGGGGTGTCAGTGGCCACATCCAGAGATATGCAAGGCCTGTGCCCAGCCAGAAGCAACAGGGTCCCAGCTTCCCTAGCCAGCCCTACTTAGCTTCTGCTTTCCCCTCCTCCCCTCTTCTCCCTAGCCCACGTGTCACCATCTCTCTTTTGCCATTCAGAACATCTTTTTGGTATCGTATCCAGTCCTCTTTGTCATCACCTGGTTCCATGTGCTGTCCCCAGGGGATGGTATCTCTTCAGACCAGAACATCTGCACTCTCAGGACAAGAGGGCAGCTAGCCTACAACTCCCTCCCTAGACTTCCCTGAACACACATGAGCTGCTGAAAGAGGAGACAGTGCCACAGGATAATGTAATCAAGGACAAGCATGATGGCAGCCACGCATCACTAGACTGCTGCTCCCTCGGTGACAGTGTTAAGGGTCCATTCTCCAAGCAGTCATCCGAGGTTACTGAAGCCCCAGTAAAGTGCCTGAGACAGCAGCTGACGAGTGTCAGCCCTGCAAGGAGCTTACTGGGAGGCTGGGTTTATCCTGAGTGTCCCAGCCTCCCCCTACCCCACCCCAATATGTATCAGGGAGTCTGTGAGAAGGACCCCATGGATCCTCCCCCATCGGACTCTAACAACCTTGCAGCAGACTCTGTCCACTGGGACTCTTACTCCTCTTAGGCAACAGACACAAGGCTGAGCAGTTGGCTAGAGTTCGTGCAGGAGCCACTCTGAGAGAGAGAAGCACTTGCTATAGTTCCTGGAATGGGGTGAGCTTTGTTTCCTAGTGTTCTCTCTGCTTCCTCCGTGAAGATCTAGATGTGAGCTCTGAACTGTTGCTGCTGTTATGCCTTTGCTCCACCATTATACTGGTTTGAATAAGAACACCCCCCCGCCCAACGCTCATACATCTGAATGCTTGGTCATCAAGGAGTGGTATTACCTGAGAAGGATTAGGAGGGGTGGCCTTGTTAGAGGAAATGTGTCGCTAGGTGTGTGCTTTGAAGTTTCAAAAGCCTGAGCCAGGCCCAGGGTCTTTTCCTGCAGATGCAGAACTCTGAAGTGACTTCAACACCACTTACTTGTGCCTGTTAGGACAATGCACTACACTCTGGAAGTGTAAGTACGCCCTGATGAAATGCTTTCTTTTGTGAGCTGCCTTGGTCAAGGTGTCTCTTCACAGGGATAGAAGAGTGGTTAAGGCATCATGAACTCTAACCCTCTGGGAACCACAGCTCAATTAAACACTATTCTAAGTTGCCACACTCATGATGTTTTATCACAGCAATAAAAAGTAACTAATACACCTAGGCTTTGGGACCAGATGACATTCAACCCCTTCCCAAACTCAGGCCCAGGTGCAGAGGAAGAAGGCAGCAGGCAGGAGCCCTGGCACCGTGCATTACTAGCTTGACAAGCATAATTCCAGCGGGGCTCCCTGTTCATCCATAGGACCCCAAAGGGCCTTTGGCACTACCTATTCTGACAGATGCACAACTACAATCCCAGCACAAGTGGGAATTAAGGAGCTCAGGCTCAAGGGAGGTTGGGATGGATGTAGCTCTGAGGCTGAGTGTTTGCTTAGCATATGGAGTCCAGACATTGTGCAGCATGATTCTGTGCTGTCTCCTATAGGTGCTCCACCTACCCCCCTCGCCTACATCAGGCCCAGGAACACCCCAAAACCATACCCTTAAACTGCTGACACTTGAAGCCTTTGATGCAGCAACCAGGGACTTTCCTGCACTGTCCCCTAACCCTTTTGTCCATGCACAGATTGCTTCGAAGCATAGAATCTAAACGTGTTTTACTGTTCTCAAAACTGAACAAATGATTCATTCTGAGAGTGTTTCAGGAAGTTGGCTATGGAAGTAAGAGGTAACAGGCCTTCATTTTAACAACCAACATTTTGTACTATTAAAAAAAAATATTGGGCCTGGAGAGATAGCCCAGGGGTTAAAAATAATACTAGCTCTTGCAGAGGACTATGTTAAGTTCCTGGCACCCATGTTGGGTGGCTTACAACCACTTACAACTCCAGCTCCAGGAGAATCTGATGCCCTCGTCTGGCCTCCATGGGCACCCAGCACTCTTGCACACATGCCCCCACACAAACACATAGTTAAAAATAAGAGGAAAAAACATCACCCACAAGTTGGAAATAAGGCTACAGAGGCACAAGCCTAAGCTCACGCATCTCATCCTGAAACAAGTCCTCCTTGGCATAGCTCCATCTGGCTGGCTACTGCACTTAATGAGACTGGGGGTCAGGGGGCAAGGCTCCGACAGGGCACACAACAAATGACCCATCAGAGACGAGGCACTCCAAATCTTTGGGGCTGTGGTCTTGGAAGGTGTGGGTCTCCCTTGTGGTACAGAGCACACGGGCCTCGGCTTCTGCTCGATATCAGCTTCAGACTCCCTCCAATCCCCACTGCAGAGCTACAGGGCATGGCTAAAACCAAGGCACATGCACAGAGGTATAGCTGTTGTACTTCCGGACATCAAGTTCTGATCCCACCAAGAGCAGGCACCTCTTCCCAAACTGCCTATGATCCCCTAATCTGTTTGGCCTGCAGAGTGTCAAGGATGGAATAGAACATGTCAAGTAACTTAAACAGAAAAGTTTCCTTGGGTTTTAGGCCTGGAGGCTACAAACATTAGCCACCATGATCCCAATGAGCCAGAGAAGCAGAGAGGGTTGCAGGGACCCCACAAGTCCCTACTATGGAAGTGAGGCTTGGAGTTTCCCAGCCCTCCAAGCTGTGATGGAGAAGCAGTGGGTAGTGACCCTGGTTTCAAAGAGGAACGAGGATCCAGAGACGAGTGAACCCCTGCCTCAGCTCCGAGAATGTGAGGCTGAGCCTCGGGGAACTTCCCTGCCTCTGTTATCCTGCCTGGGCTGGTTTCCAGGTACACAGGGTCTCAGGTCCAGTCAGCTGTCACTCACCTTTCCTTAAACTCCAGGAAGACCTTGGCCAGGGTACTGCCCCCAGCCATCATGGACACATCGATGGCTCGCAGAAAGCTGTGATGCACCTTGATGAGGTCCTAAAGGGAAAGTAGGGTCAGTGTACAGCTGGACATAGCCAGGCCCCGCTAGCCAACACACCCCAGAGGTGCTGCGGGTGCTCATCTAAGCCCGTGAAGACTAGTGTCACTCAGCTTCTAGCAGGTGTGTCTAGCTTTTTGTTTTGTTTTGATTTGGAGGCAGGGTTTCTCTGTATAGTCCCGGCTGTCCTGGAAGTCACTCTGGAGACCAGAGTCTGGTCTGGGTTGAGGCTGGCCTCCAACTCAGAGATCTGCCTGCCTCTGCCTTAATCCAAATACTGGGATTAAAGATGTGGGACACCGCCACTTGACTAACTTTTTGACATTATAGCCCAGTGCCATCAACAGAGTCAGCACTCAAGAATCACACAATTACAAAAATATAAAATTGCAAAACAAATCTTAAATGTTTTACGCAAATCTGAGACTTAGGGTTGGACTGCATTCAAAGCCATCCTGGGCCATATGCTCCCTGCCTCACAGGCTGTACATCCTTGTTACAGTGTCCAGAACATGGAGAAGCTGAAGCACATTATTATGGTCATGCAGCGGAGGGAGCTGCCCAGACCCAAATCGGCCTCTAGGGACACAGGGCAGCTGCCTCGGGACAGACTTGAAGCCAGAAGATGGAGAAGGCAGTGTAGCTGTTCTCAGCTAGCAACCTTGTGGCCGCCACGCTACTTGGAAGAGTGGAGTCGCCTGCAGCCACTCAGCTCTCAACTGCTGCAAGAAGTAACACCCTCGCGATGTCACCTTGGCCTAGAGGAAGTAAGATTCCTCAAGTTCCACCCCAGATACAGAACGGTGCTCAGAACACAGGCCGCACCCTCTACTCCTCACAGCTTCTTTTTTGTCACAAGTCATTTGTACTGGTTGAGGCCCAGACAGCAAAAGGAACGCTCTGGTCAGCCCTGTGTGGGAGAGTAAGACACACCCCACCACAACCTCAGTCTTTGAGCTAATGGGAGGTGGTAAGGAGCCAGAAGCAAGCAGCATGCTCTGAGGGGCATCCATTCATGTGTGACATCTGGAGTTGTAAACCAGCTGCCTTCACAGGCTAACCTTCACACACGGTCATCTGGTGCACATGAGTGGTCAGACACCTGCAGAGCAGAGCAGTTGTGGGGCACACTTCCTTCTGTATTAACAGAAGCCTTGCTAATAGCCCTGTGGGTCTCAAGTCTGCTCTAGAGCTGTGTGAGTCTGTGCACAACTGACAACTACCATAGCAAGTCACAGGAAAACTCTCAGGTCACACCAGATATCAACTCTTCTGCCTCCTGAAGGACAGTCTCCAGTGTGGGAAGCTATCCTCCCATCTGTCAATCATAAGCCAGCCAAGGCACCAGCAGGGATGCAGCTCCGCAAAGCCCCAGGGATATCATCTTAGGAGACAGCTGTATACCTGGCAGGAACATGCCAGAAAGCTTACCTCCAGGTTAATGAAGACAGTAGCCATGTCCGCCGGGCTCAGCACCAGCCGCAAGGGACCCATGTAGTTCTGGAAGGAAGAAGTTTATGCTGCCGCTCAGTATGTGGGGGCACTTTCCAGTCAAAGCCAAAGCCACCCTGCACAGGGAGGGCTCAGTGCTCACTGGATAGCACATGCAGAGGGCAATGTGTGACTGCACAAATATAGGATTGCACAATGGGCAAGCAGGCTGGGACCAAGGCCACAACCCATGCTCACAGCACAGCTCTGTGGAGGCCATAGTAAGGCTAGCCTGGGTCAAGGGGTAGGAGGCTCCCTACTTGCCATTCAAGCCACACTGGGTATGATGGTTTGAATGTGCTTGGCCCAGGGAGTGGCACTATTTAGATATGAGGCCTTGTTGGAGAAGGTAAGGCCTTGGTGGAGGAAGTGTGCCATTGTGGGGGTGGGCTTTGAGACCCTCCTCCTTGCTGCCTGGGAGCCAGTCTTCTCCTGTCTGCCTTTGGATGAAGATGTAGAGCTCTCAGCTCCTCCAGCCCCATGTCTGCATGCATACTGCCATGCTCCCATCTTGATGATAATGGACTGAACCTCTGAACCTATCAGCCAGCCTCAATTAAATGTTGTCCTTTATAGCAATGGAAACCATCTAAGACACTGGGTCAAACTCCACACTAGAGAATAGCCGAGAGGATTTTAGCTGACGGCGGTATTGTTCTTTATTCAAGGGCATGGATGCACCAGGAAGATTCCAAAGCAAGGCCTACTGTGTGGTGATGGGGGCAAGGTAGATGGATATAGGCCACTGGCAGTACTCAGGGCCTTGGGTGGCATCTAGTCACATGGCCCATCACACTCAATGTGCTACTTTCCTGGCTACCAACAAAGGCACCAGAATACCCCACGGGGCGAGGGGAGGCTTGGGGAACTGGGAGGCTTTCCACAAAACGGAGGGGAGACACCTTATGTGGGAACATTACGGCAAGGTGGAGGGGCTGCTACCCCAGAGTGCTGTGTCAACTTACAGTGGTTCTCAGCCTTCCTACAACTATGACCCTTTAATACAGTTCCTCATGTTGTAGGGACCCCCCACAATAAAATCATTTCATTGCTACTTCATAATTGTAATTTTGCTACTGCTATGACTCATAATGTAAGTATCTGCTATGATGCAGGATATCTGAATTGAGATCCCAAAGGGTCTCAATTGAAACCTTCTGGTCTAGAGTCTCGAGAAGAGCGTTTTAATGGAGGGACTGCCCAGTTCAGACTGTCCTGTGGGCATGCCTTGGGGGCTGGCTTGATCATTCATTGATGCAGGAAGACCCAGCCCACTATGAGTAGCACCAGCCCCTGGCCTGGTGCTCCTGGGCTGTTTAGCTAAGCATGAGCCTGTATGAGCCAGCAAGCAGTTTTTCTCCGTGGTTTCTGCTTGAGGACTTGCACTGATTCCCCCGCTGAGACTGTAATCTCCAAGTTAGGATAAAATGAACTCCTCACTTCCCTAAGTTCCTTTTGGTCAGAGTTTCCTCACAGCCAAAGAGAGAGAGAGAGGAGGGGGGAAGGGAGAGGAGGAGGGGGAAGAAGAGGAAGAGAGAGAGAAAGAGAGAGAGAGAGAGAGAGAGAGAGAGCGCTGGGACGGGTGCTAAGACCCTCACCCTGGGCTTCCAGGACAAATGGCTCTCACCTTCTCAATGTCCTCCAGGGTGCGGTAGTACTTGGCCTCGGTCTCCTGAATCTCTAACAAGCAGCAGCTTCTCTTGTCATCCTCAGTCATGCCCATTTTCTAGAGGAGACATGACACATGAGCCAGGATCCCACTACCTGGCCATCCAGGTAACCGCTGCCGGCCACCTGTCCCACACAACAGGATGATACCTTTCCAGTATGGCCACGAGATTATTGAGTGTGCAGTGAGGCCACAGCCCCTCCCCCATTATCTGTGGTTGAGGAAACTGAGGCAGGTGGACAGGAGAGGTCTGAGGGTTAGCAGCAAGGGAGGCACTAGGCTTCTAGACTCCTGGGTATTCACTCC
This sequence comes from Mastomys coucha, assembly GCF_008632895.1. Classification (NCBI taxonomy): domain Eukaryota; kingdom Metazoa; phylum Chordata; class Mammalia; order Rodentia; family Muridae; genus Mastomys; species Mastomys coucha. Next base: position 15,147,732 of record NW_022196897.1, read on the forward strand.
TGATTCAGAACCCGGAACCCTCATCAGCCTACAATAAAAGCCTCAGGAGAGGACCCTACCACATACAGGTGAGGTGTGCTCATAGCACTTGTTTGAGTGGGTCAGCCCTGTCCTGCAGTTGGCACTGGCTAACTCCTTGGAGACCCACAGCTAACCCATTCTGGCTTCCAAAACCAAATGCCCCAAAGGCCAGACTTCCCAGAGGAGCATCCGGCCTGCACCCAGAGGGCCTGAGGAGCAACCGGCCTGCACCCAGAGGGCCTGAGCTAACAGTTCACCAGTGGGTCACCTGGGGACCATACTTCTACAGCAGGAGCACACTCCCTGACGGGGAGACGGGCTGCACAGGGTGGAGTGCGCCGGCTGTGAGGAGCTTTACAGCTGCTTTCTTTTGGTTTGCTCAGCTCAGAGAGCCTGGTCCGCCCCAAAGATTCTGAAGAGCTAATAGTGGACAGATGCCTACCCAGCTACCCTCCTGTTGGTCCTAAGAGGACCCTTAGGCTCCACACCTCAGCACTTTCAAGCACTTTGCAACATGGAGCGAGGACTTAGCGAGGTCCATCAGCATCTGAGGCAGCATGGAGTTGGGTAGCAGTGAGGCCCATGGGGTGGATCTGCCTGTCCATGTCTCAACGAGAACATGGTCCTTAACTTTCTCTATGGCCTCTGATACCTTCCCAACAGGTGGAAAGACCGCCGGCAGGACCCACCTAGCTTGTCTTACCTGAAACTTACCTGCATGTATCTGATCTGAAGGCATGGAGGAGCAAACAAGATTGAACCAGTCAGCAGTGTCCACTGTCCTCAAGCCACGCTTGGGAAGTAAGGGTCACCACCGGCAGCCCACCCTACAGTCAGCCCCAGCCCCAACAGCCACGTCATAGCCCTTCCCAGAGCCCGCTGTGGAAGGCCCAGGACACAGCATAAGGTGTAGAGTCTCCTTGCAGATCCTTCCATGCTGGGCTCTGAAAGCAGAACCTGCCTTTACCTCACTACATACAAGTGAATCCAATTACCTCACTCTTAGACAGCTAGTTCCGGACAGGATGAGAGGTGGGGAAACCCTTTGTTTTATCTCAGAGACCCCCCACAGCAAGAAGTCTACATCCCCCCTGTGGATGGACTAGACAACTCAGGAGATCCAACATCAGTGCTGGATATTAGAACACTGGCTGGCCTTTAGGACATGTTCCTGTCCTGGGGTTCTTCAGGACCAGGGACAGTGACTAGCTCTTGGGAGAGCTGCAGGAGTCTCAGGAGAGCATGGGCGCATCCACAAGCCACCGTGCCTGCATACTGATATTTACCCCCAGAGAGGCCTTAACCAACCTGGTGGGGCTTCCTAGGCCACAGCAGGCCAGCTCTGGGGAAGCCCTGATCAGATTTTCAGCAAGGCTGGGGAGTAGAGCTGACTATGGAAGCCTCTCCCACCTGCTCTGGAGCCCCGAGCATGATAGGGAAAAGACTAATCATTAGACGCCCGGAGACGAATGTGCATGGTGATTTGAGAGTGGTGCAAGGAGCCGCAATACACCGGTACAGCCTCCATCTCCCCTCCCAAGCCAGGGACACAGCGGGACACCAGCAGCCTGGGAGATGCTCTATGGGCTCTTTAGGATTCTTCTCTCAGCTTTTTGTTTCTCTGCCACCAGCTGGAGGCTCCCACACAGATGGAAGACAGAAATATTGGCTTTTGATACATTTCCCACTTCTCCAGGAATACACATGTGTCAAAAGCCTCCACAACTGACAAGTGGCAGGGTGCCCACCTTCGGGGAGTTCGGGGGGGGGGGGTCTGTGGGAGCTGTGGCCTGCCCCTCCAGGGCCCCCTCTCTGGATCCCTCCAGGCGGACCCCCACCTTCCATACAGCAGCTGTTGGCAATAGGCCAGAACTGGCACAAACCATCGTCCGCAAGATCATTAGCCAAGGCTGCGTGAAAATAAATACCCTTCAACATAAAAGGCACGCAGCTGGCCGGTTGAGCGCCACCTGCCTTCTCATTCTGCACACAAAGAGTTACAATGATGCGTGCTTAGTAGCACCATGTTAGACTGAATGCAGAGTTACTATTTTAAACCTCTGTGGATAGGCAGGACTATGAACCTTCTAAGAAAAAATTTGTAGCCACTCTGTTGGAGGAGCCCAACAGTCATAGGGCCCTCACAGTGTCTCAACAGAACTGCAAGGACACTGTAGGGTAATGTCCCCCAGGGGGGAGGCCAGGAAGGACCTGGGTCTGTACTCAGGCAGCTCCCATGGGAAGGCTCAGTTGCCTATAGCAAGGGTGGTACCCGCGTGGGGGTGGGGTGGGTGCTCACCATGGGCTGCTGTACCTCCACCTTGATGATGTCCTCATAAATGTCATCTCCTTCATCTTCACACGGGACACAGTCGTAGATGTCCTCGCCCAGGTCATGCTCGCTGCACAGGGAGAGGTCGGTGAGCAAGGGAGAAAGGTCTAGCCGCCTGGACTAGGAGGCTGCAGAGCAATTCTGTGTCTCCCACCTTGGCTCAGGCTCCCCATCTACACAGTGGAGTTCCTCTGTGGCTTTGAATCAGCCCGGCACAGGCTGCCATGGGGAAAGCTTTGAAAGCTTTCCCTTCCCCAGCGATGCCCTAAGCCTGGAGTAAATGCCGGAGACACACCAGCCAGAGCCGCCTTCCTTCACTGGGATCCTCTGTGGATGATCGGCAGAAATGCCCAGCTCTTACCCCAGAACAGAGCTCCTGGCTCAGCCCATGCCCAGGAGCCCCAAGTGTGCCATTGTCCTTGTGGCCCCATCATGAAAGTCAAGGGTACAGGACCCACATATGGCTGCCTCTTACGCACTGTGGACACCATGCAGAATGGAGAGAGACACAGAATACATGGTGACCTTCAGTGCCCAGGAGAGCAAAGACCAGTTTAAAACTCAGGAAAGTTTCAATTCTGCTCACAATTCCTTGGCCTCCTCCAAGCTACTCGTAACCACTAATTAACACTGGCTGTCTACTTGGTGGGTGCCCACAGTCGCTGGTGTGCTCTGAATGAGAATGGGACCAGGAGGCTTATTTGAATGATTGGTCCTGTCACTAGCTGGTGGAACTATTTTGGGAAGGATTAGGGGTGTGGCCTTGCTAGAAGAGGTGTGTTACTGGGGGTGGACATCAAGGCTTCAAAGGCCCAAGCAAAACTCAGTCAGTTTTTCAGTTTCTCTCCTTCCACCCCCGCCTCCAACTTGTGATAAGATGCAAATCTCAGCTACTGCTCCAGCACCATGTTGGCTGCCATGATCCCCACTATGACAGCCACGGATTCACACTCTGAAACTGTAATCAAGCCCCCACTAGAAGCTTTCTTTTATAAGTTACATTGGCCATGGTGTCTCTTCACAGCAATAGAAAGTGGCAAACCTCTGAGCATGGCTGAGGAGGGCCTCTAGATTACACTAACTGAGGTGGGAAGACTCACTGGGACCCTGAACTGAGGACGAAGGAGAAAATGAGCTAAGCACCAGCATCTACCACCGCCTCCCCTGACAGTGAGTGCAGTATTGACATCTTTTTTTTTTTTAAGATTTATTTATTATATGTAAGTGAACTGTAGTTGTCTTCAGACACACCAGAAGAGGGCATCAGATCCCATTACAGATGATTGTGAGCCACCACGTGGTTGCTAGGATTTGAACTCAGGACTTCCGGAAGAGCAGTCAGTGCTCTTAACCACTGAGCCATCTCTCTAGCCCCAGTGTTGACATCTTAACCACAGCAGGAAGCAGAGAGAGTGCACTCTTTCTCTCTCTCTCAAAGTCTGCTTCCACTTCCAATGACATACTTCCTCTAGCAGGGCCATACCTCCCAAACACTGCCAGCAACTGGGAACCTAAGACTACAAGGGACATTTATGATTCTAAGCACCACAGGCGCCTCTGTGCGGCTGTTCTTCAGACCCCTGCCTACATGTCCAGGGTCCCCAGGCACACCTGGGGCTACTGAGTCCTCAGAACACGCTTCCACCCGCTTTGTGGTTGCTAATGAGGCTGCCCCACACTTCAGCAAACTCTTCCTTCACTCTGAACCCTCCCCACCATGCTGCAGGTCTCCTCACGAAGTCACAGTGCCATCCCACACCCACTGCCTCAGAAGAGGCAGCCATGCCCCAGGGTTCAGAGATACAGACACAGGACAATCAATTATAACAGTTACACAGAGAACTGCCGATCTACTCTGAAGCTTTCTACCCACACCAAATTTCTCTTTGTTTCAAGTCAGTTTCAACTTTGTAGGTCAAGCTGGCTTAGAACTCACACTGGAGCCCAGGCTGGCCTAAATCTTATGATATTCTTCCTGCCCACTAGTCTCCTGAGTCATGGGATGAGGGGGATGTGCCACCACGCTCTGCTTAAGCTCTTTTTATTATTGTGTACGTGCATATGGTGAGGAGATCCATGTGTTACAGGGCATGTGACAGTCAGATAAGGTTGTGGACTCCATTATCTCTTTCCACATTTAATTGGACTCCACAGATCTAACTGAAGTGCCAGGCTTGCACACAAGCATTTACTCTCTGAGCCATCTCACTGACCCGCCAACTTAAGTTTTTAAAAGCCTTGATCTTTTTAAGTCCTTAGAGGTGGCCATTTTCCACATTAAATAATACATAGGCCTGTGCTTGCCTCCACACAAGCAAATGTGCACACATACACTCCCCATGGCCTGAGCCCCAAGTCCTCTTGGCTCTTCTCCTTGCCTGTACTGGGTCATCATAACTGGGGGACACACAGTGGGTTGTACACAGTCCCCTGCCATGCAGGGCCTACACTCAGAAGTCAGGCTCACCTCAGAACATCCTGTGGTCTTTCCAGCTGACCTACCCTAGGCAGGTCTGACTGGCTGTCTCCTGGAAACTGTCACTAGAGATAACATAAATCCTTTCCCTGGCTTCTCTGGGCTCTGTGCCAAAGGGTCCAGCCCTGCCACTCTTCTCTCCAGACGCCTGGGCCAGGTGAGGGCTTCAAGGTCCTCTCTGGCAGATACTAGTAGGCCAAACTTCTGTTGTGCAATAGAGCGAGGCTGGAGGCACAGCAGCTGTCTAGAATTCCGACCACATGGAACTGAGGGAAACCTGCTTCCAGGCTTCAGAAGCAGACTGCTCCAGGCAGATGAGACACCTCCCGTCTAGAGACAGACACCGGCTTCGCTCCAACAGGCTGCGGGAAGGACGTGATGGACAGGGAGCTTTGACGTTCCACAAGTCAGTGGAGGGTGTCAAATGGGAGAAAGCTGAGCCTGAATGGGGGTCTTATGGGTCGGAAACCAGGCAGCATCGGAACCCCCCTTTCTCTCATCCCACCTCGTGAGGATATCCAAGACGATTCCAGGACTTGGGCCCCACTCAGCTGAGTTCCTTGCCAATAAAGACCTGTACACAGACCCTACCTAGGACTTACTGGAACCAGCTCTTGAAGCATGACTGTTAGCTCTACTAAGGGCCTGGCTCCTAACTCAGTTGAAGGTGGGATGGCTGAAGGCCATGGTTCTATTGTGACCTCTGCTCTGATTCATAGTAAAATGTGCATTCCTGTCCACATATTCCATGATACTGGGCTCTGAAGCTTCCAACAGACGGACAAATGTACAAAGAGCAGGTGGCATATGCAAACCTTGGGTGGGGGAGGGATCAGGCCCATTGCAGCCCAACTCAGCAGTGGGGTTTGCATGGAAGTCCCAGCAGTTCCTAGTAAGATGAGGCTTGTTGAATGACAGTGTCATATCTCCCACGAGCTTGTGGGCTCAGGCAAAGGTGACCCCTCAATAGGTAAGCTTTTAGCACTCCCAAGTGACTCTCCATCCCAGCTATACACACCTGTATCCATTGGCCTCCTAAACCATGCAAAATGGAGTTTTCCTAGTGTCTTTGGTAAGGAAGATTTCTAAAACTAACAGTGCACCTTGGCTGACTCACTCCAACAAAGGGACTCTCCAACTCCAGTCCCAACCCATTCCACCTTACCACAGACCCACCAATCCCTTCTCCATCCCCACCCTCAGCCTCCCTCCTGGCTGATTCTCAATAGACCGCCTTCCCCATAGCAAAGTCAACCGCACAGACAGCTCTTTCCTTTGGCATCTGGCTTCTGACCTCTGCATCTCATCTCTGAGTCCACAACGAATTGCATCCGGTCCTTTGTGATACTGAGCGAGTAGTACCATGTGATCCAATCTCTTTTTCCGTGGAAACTGGGCCACTTAAAAGTATAACAGAGTGTAGTGCCAACACCAGGGAGGCACAGAGAAATGGACTCATGCAGCTTCCTAGCCAGCAAGCCTTGCCAACCTGGTGAACTCAGGCCATGGGGAGCAAGCAGGGGAGCTGGAGAGATGGGCTCAGAGGTGAACAGCACATACTGCTCTTGCAGACGACCCAAGTTCTGTTCCCAGCACCTTCAGCTTTCTTCTGAACTCTGTGAAAACCTGCTCTTCCAATTGCACATGCCTCCACCCCATACATGCTTAAAAACAGAAGAAATCTGGGGCTAGAGAGATAGTTCAGTGGTGAGAGCACTGATTGCTTTTGTGAAGTACCTGGGTTCAGTTCCCAGCAACCACATGGCAGCTCATAACAATCCCTAACTCCTGACCTAGGGTATTCATTGCATTCTTCTAGTCTCCATGGGCTCTGTATGTATGGTACACATTTATACATGCCCGAAAAACACACATACGGTCAAAAAGAAACAGATCCTAAAAAACACATTAAAAATCTTTTTTTAAGAAAAGAATGGGTGGCAGTTAAAGAAAAATGCCCAAACCCAGAGTTTCCCTTGTTTCCACACGTACAAGTGCACACCGCACACACATGATCACACACAGTAGTGTTGGTATAATGAACAGAAACTGCTATGTAAGCATTTCTCCCGCAGAGACAGAGCGAGCAAGCCCGGGAGAGCGCACACTTTCACTTCTTTTGAAAGCCACATGCTGGAGCTGCTGGGTATAGAGAAGGGCAGGCTTGTCTTCACAAGCATTTGCCCAATGCTCTTCCCTATGGCTGCAGCATCCACATTCCTCCAAGTCTGGGCAAGTTCCGGTGCCTCACCGCTCCTCTAGCTACTGCTGTAGCCACGCTTTGTAGTTTAGTCGCTGAAGTGGACAAGCATTGATTTTGCATTTCCCTACTGACTACTGGTTGTGTATTGATGGTCTATCTTCCTCTACGGAAGGTACATTCAAAACTTCTATTTCTAAATCTTGGAAGATTCTCTTGTTGAATTTTAAGCTTTTTATATATTGCAGGTAAAAGCTTTGGCATATGTTTGGTGACAACCTCTCACCCCATCTCTAGACTGGCTATTTGTTTTGTTTTATTTTTTTTTTAATAGTCCTGATAGGCATTTCTTTTTTTCTTGTTTTCATGTATACGGTTATTTTACCTGTATGTCTGTGTACCACATGTGTGCTTGGGGCCCTCAGAGGTCAGAACAGGGCATCAGATCCACTAAGAACTAGAGTTACAGGTGGTTGTGAGCCAATACACAGGAGCTGGGTGAACATGACTCAGGTTATCTGCCAGAGCAGCAAGAGTCCTTAGCCTCTGAGCCACCTCTAATGTCCTTGACCTCTGAGCCACCTCTAGACCCTGCTAAGCATTTATGCTTAACTGAACAAAGGCTAACTTCTCAGATTTCCTTCTGTGCCACCCCAAAACTATTTGTAATCCTATAGAAAAAACCCCTTTATCTTACCTAAGAAACCTCTGCTTTCCTCTAAGCTACAGAGGGCTCCTGACATCTTGCTTCAGTGCTTCTGTTGAGGTGCTGGATCCACTCAAATGAACTAATTCTGTATATAATATCCCACAAGAATACCCGTGTATTCCAGAGTGATCTGCCCAGGACTTCCTTCTTTCTGTTTGGCTTCTTAAACACCTTGGACAAACTTCTATCCCGCCCTAAAGCTCTGGGTCCCTTCCAGAGCTCTCGCCTCTGACCCATGGCACCTGGCTGCCCTGTGCAGTGTGCAAACAATGCTGTTTCATGTCAGTTTACAGGAATGTGTGTGATAGGGTCTAAGCCCCCCAGCTTTCTTCTTTTACAACACAGAGATGGACTGTTGGGAAACCTTTACCTGACAACCCAAGTTCCATTCTTATTCTCCTCACAGTGGAAGGAAAGAACTAATCCCTACACCGTGTCCTCTGAAACTCCACCACAGGCCATGACACCTAGTTTTGTTAACTGACTACAGGACATTATGACATATGCATGGAGACTCTGGATCCTGCTACTTCTCCTGACATAATGTTTTATTCTAAGAGTGATCCCAGCTAGACTCAAACTCTGTCCTGTAGAAGGCAGAGCTGACACCACCACAGAAATCAACTTCCAGCTGCTTCCACAGTTTGCTGAAACTCATGGGTCCCTGACGTGTGAAGGGTCAAGTGTGGATGTGGGTAGTAGGCTCGGGACTTCTGCTCACTGAGACCCTGACTCTAAGCACTCAATAACTTTCCTAGCCCAAAGTCTCAAAGTCTTCATGTTCCTCCCACAAAGCAGTTCTAAAGGCCTGAAAGCTAAATGATCAGGTTCACAACAGCCACAGCCCCACCTATTCTCAGTACCAGTTTCTATGTGAGTTTTGCTTTTGCTGCTGGTGTCAAAATACTCTGGCAAACAAACTATTTAAGAGAAAGGGGGTTTATCTGGCACCCAGAATACAGTCTGTGTCTGCAGGGAAGTCAGGCAGCAGGGACTCGAAGCAGCCAGTCATACCACATGCAGATCACATCAGAGAGCAGAGAGCATGTTCTCTCACTCTAGCAGAGTACATGCTAGAGTGGTTAGCATGCTGGTTGCTCAGTTCACTCTATGCACTCTCACTGAGCCCATGATCCCCTGCTAAGGAATGGACCCACCCACAGTGGACTGGGTTTTCCCACTCTCTGCACTCTCACAGAGCCCATGATCCCCCATGATCCCCTGCTAAGGAATGGACCCACCCACAGTGGACTGGGTTTTCCCATGCCAATGAACATGATCCCTCACGGCTATGCCCAGGGGCCGACCTGATCTAGACAATCTCTCACTGACAGATGCTTATGAGATTATTCCTTCCACTTTCTCTCAGCTTTTGTCTGCTGTCCAGCGCCTCTGAGTACACTGGCACTACTGGCTGGAGGAATGTTAGTCTGACCTTACCATTCCATCATTGAAGAGAGCCAGTTCTCCTTAGATATCAGGCAATCCCCATATGCACCAGCATAAATGGAGGCTTAGAGAGTACCATTATGTGTGACAGTACAGTGACTGGAGGAGTGGCCTTCCTCCAATGAGCACATACAGAAAAGCCTCTGAGGGAACTGTCAGGTAGAAAAAGAGAGACTAAGGTTTATCCTTCTCTGGTCACAGAACAAACAAGACCACAGGACTGGGCAGCTGGAAACACCATTCACACAGGACTAAGATACTGGGGACACCCCCTAGCAGACACCACAGCATCAATGGTACTGGGACTCAGGGAACACACTACAGCAGAAACCTTAGCATCGCATGGTACTGAGACACTGGGAATAGACTCCAGCAGATAGCGCAACATCACATCATACCGGGGAACACCCCCAGAATGATCACCCAACACATTATTTACTGTTGTGTTCTGATCTTGCCTTCCCCAAAATCAATGGTGGCCAGGAACATCCATTCTGGCAGAATTGTGTTTCACACACCACTTCCCACCATCTCTCTTAAACACCCTCAGGTCAAACATGGTCATCCAGAAGCAGAAAAGGTATGAGTGAGTTAATCTGTGTGTGTGTGTGTGTGTGTGTGTGTGTGTGTGTGTGTGTGTGTGTGTATGTGTGTGAAGCTGTTCTAGTGCCTTAACCTAGGGTGGCAGAGCCTCAAAGTTGCAGACCCCACATTCTCCCCCTCCCCCTCCTTCCCGCCTTCCTCCCCCCACCCCTATCTTCAAAGCGTCCTGCCCAGAAGCAGCCAATCTGATTGCTGTCTGTATCCTGGACTGACACACAGAGCCACAAGGGTGCCCCTGAGCAGACTCTCCACACCGATGCCATCTGCATTTATACGATGCAGTCTCTGCCCATTATTTAATTAATTCAGGTCAACGAACAGCTTCATGCATGTTATTAGCAATTAGAAAACCGCAGAACTTTAGTTTCACACACGCATACTCCAAAGTACCAGAGAAATGAAGAGAACAACAAAGAAGAGTTCTTTTAAAATGAAAATAAAACTAAAAGTAAAATCAAACATGGTAAAGTAAAAAAAAATACAATAATCTCAGTGATCAACATAAACAAGCAACAATCATATACTTCTGGGTTGACCCATATTCATCCTAAAATCAGTTCTGCACCCAAATCCTTGTTGATCCTTAAGGTAGAGATGGCTTCAAGGTGGGAGCATGGCAGGGGACAATGCTTAGATGAAAAGGGGATTACTTCAGTGTTGCTTTGTGAGGTGACAAGCTCAAGCTTTATGATGCCACCTCCAGCGTTCACTTTGTGGGGGCTGAGGGGAATAGTGTTTGTGATCTCAGGTCTGGGGAGGTAGAGAAAGGCAAGTGTCTGGGACTTGCTGGCCAACCAACCTGACTTAATGGGAGAACTCAAGGCCCCTGACAGAACCTCTTTCAAAAGAAAAAACAAACAAAAAATGGCGCCCAAGGAATGCAGCCAAGGTTGATGTACTCATGTGCGTATTAGACATTCACACAGACAGAAAGCTGGGCAGAACCCACGGCCTTTCACATGCTAAGTGCCTCATGACACAAGATTAAACAGCAAAAAAATGAGCACAAAGGCTAGGCTATGGAAGCCCAGGGGCTACACAGGCCTCTCAGGGTTATAGAAATCACCCCTCTTGATCTAGTTGCCATGAAAATACACAAGAACATGTGTGTGGAGTGACCACCCCACACCGTGGCAGGACTATGACAATCAGACATAGCTGGGCCACACTATGTGAAGGACCCTTACCTGCCCCAGTCCCTCCTGCTCTAGCCTCTCCCTCCTGCAGCTTCCTGAAGCCGCTGCCACTGAGAGACGCAGCATCCTGACTCCTCTGACACCAGACTAAGCTCTTCCAGAAAGAGCCCAAAGTGTCCTCCCCACCTCCTGCCTGAGCCTCTGTGGCCCACAGCCTCACTCACTAGCCCACATGGTAGCTGATTCTGGTATCCTGCCTTTCAACGAGGCAGCTGCCCAGCTCCCTCACTCTGAAAAACAGGGAGAAATGAGCAACTGCCCTTTGCCTTGGGCACTGGGTGTTTACAGGGGACATAAACATCGAGCTGACAGGCTTGGCACACAGTGTAAACCCAGCCATCCCCAAGCATGAGGCTGGCAGGCAAGCCTGTGACAAGCCACCATGAACTTGTTACTAGGAAACCAAAGGGGACGTTTTTGTGACCTCAGCCCACACCAGATTATAGTTCATCTCAGGGCACAGGCAGCAAAGAATGGCTGATGTGGGCTGGATGGTCTGCGTGTGGGGACAGACAGACAAGACACAGAGACACTTAACCACTCTCTGTGGGAGAAATCACTCTGACTGCAGGTAGGAGCAGGGAACCATCTGACCAGATCCACCTGACTTCAAGTCTGCTGGGGCTCTGTCCCCCCGACACACACACACACACACACACACACACACACACACAGCAACTACCTCTTTTCTGGGAATCCCTCCTAAGCAGAAGAGCCTAGAAATATCCATAGATGGACAGATATAGACAGACTGACAGGCAAGGTAGCACTGGGTCACGAGGCTAGTCCCATAGGGACATCCTAGGCCCCTGACAGATGGCCCAGTGTTTCAGTTCCTCCTCTGTCACATGGTATCGGCTGTGTGGCCTCCAGCAAGGCACTTCCCCTCCTGAAGCTCTATTAACCAACTGCAAAATGGTGGGCAGAGCCCCCACCTGTGTGGTTGAGGCTGAGGTGGCATAGAACTCTGCAGGAGCAATGTGGGGAACACAAATGGGTGCTTCACATAAGGGCTGTGCATCCGTATTCTGAGCATCTATTACCACCTCGTGTCCTGCCCACCCCCTCTATGGGTGGAGACAAGTACCAAGGTAAATGTATGAAGACCGGAGGACACCGTGAAAAAGTCAGTTCTCTCCTTCTGCCTTGTAGGTCCCTGGAATTGAACTCAGGTTGTTAGGCTTGGCAGCAAGCCCCTTCACCTGCTGAGCCATCTCGCTGGTCCTGGCTCTTCCATCTATCACTCTATGTTGGGCTCAGGTCAAACAATCTGCCTGCTTTGCTCCTTACAAATGACCTGAAGGGAGCTCGATCTACCAGGACAGGGATGTAGGAAAACAATAGAAACCAGTGTCAAGGTCACCCAGTGCTCTGGACAGACATCTAGAGAAGACATCCTTTTAGCATGGCAGGGCTTTGGGTGGCTTCTCAGAGGTGACATCTGGCCTGGGTTTTTAGAACCCAGTGTGACCTGCTTACTCATTTTGCAATGCTCTCTCTTAATGTGCTGCTGTGTGCCACACTTGTGCTGAACACAAGAGGCGTGACATCAGGAAGGTCAAGTCTTCATCTCTCAGGGTTTCTAAAAGACATCATTGGATTTGCAAGGCCCCATTAGATAGGACAAAGCTCTCTGCTCCCAGCTGGAAAATGGCAGCATGTCCATACACGGCTCTAACACTCTCATTCTTGCTGCCTCTGCCAGAAGAGAAAGGCCGTGGCTGGCTTGGTCCTGTGAGATCCTGAGCCTTGTCTGCTGCATCTGAATAGTGAGAACAGGAGGCATAACATGGAGCCTGCCCCACATCAGGAAGGGCCTTCCTTTCCCTGGCTCAGAGGTCGCCAAAGTGACAGCTGAGGTGCACTGCATTCCCTGTACTAAGGCTCACAGTGAGGGAGCTGGGGACCACGTACTCTCAGGCCAGAATGAAATAGGAAAACATTTCTTAGTTCCCAAGCTAACTGTAGCCCTCTTTGCAGGCACTGGAAATGGGCAGTTGGTCAGACTACCAGACCGGAGGGTTGGGCTATACTCCCAGGTCACGACAGGGTCAGAACAACCAGCTCTAATTTCCCAAAAAAGGTATAAATGAACCCCGGACTTTCCCCAGACTCCTGCCCAAAACTCAGCAGAGGCTGACCTGGCACACAATTCAAAGTCCTCAGAAAGCATCCCAATAGACACTTGTTATTTGTGGGGAGACATTTTCTTCGGTTTGTGTAGCCACAGGTAAGGTGACCAGGTTCCTGTAAGCAACAACTCTAATGAAACTCTATGAGTCACCAAAAAAGGACAGGAAGGAAGGCTGGGAGAGAGTGCCTGGTGTATGGGCGTTAGGAAGATCTGAGCCCAACTCCCCAGAGCCATGCAAAGGCTGGACCTGGCAGCGGGCATCCCTGGGACCCCAGGGCAGACAGGAGAACCCCTGGAAGTTCATGGGCCAGCATGCCAGTGAAAGCAGCAGAAAAAAGAATAAAGCCCCGTGGAACGTGAAGACTCACACGTGAAATTGCCCTCTGACCTCCACGTGTGCGCTGTGGTAACAGGAGCTGAATGCACACACATACATATACGTGCACAGACAGACAGACATGACAGTAGACGTGGGGTAATTGTGAGAAGAGTCAGCAGGAGTGGAGGAGGCATGAATATAATCAAAGTCCATGAGTATGAAAACGTCACAGTGAAACCCATTATTATATATAATTAATATATGCTAATAAACACACTGAAAAAAAAATCCCAATCCAGGCACAGCGGCACACGCCTGTGATTCAAGACCTTGGGCGACTAAGGTAGGAGGGCTGCAGCAAGTTCCAGGGCAGTCTGGGCTACAAAGTGAGTACAAGATTCAAAACAACAACAAGTTAACAGTCTGAGACACACCAAGCAGTACCTCCTGTAGGAAGCCTCTGTCCTCCAGGTCTAGATGGGCATGTTCAGGGACAAGGTGCAAGTCTCAGGTCTGCGCAGGTGCTGACCTCTGCTCTAGCACCAAGGCAGACTCTGCCAGGCAGCACTTGGGATGGAAGGGCAATTATTCAGGCATGGAGCCTCACCTCCACACTGCCCTTCAATAGAAGGGGACCCTGTCAGAGCCCCATCTCCTCCCAGATGCAAACTCTAAAGCCCCCACCCAGGCTCATTGTGACAGCCATGAATTGCCTGCAGAGAGACAGTCTCTGAACACTGGTTTCCTAATTCTGTCCAGCCAGTCCCCATGGCCAGAGCTTACACGCTGGGACCGAGACGTCCAAGAAAGGATACACGTGAACTCCAGCACCAAGGAAAAGCACAAGTGAGACACCAAGGGACACTTGAGAGGTAGCTCCACGCACAGGCAGTGCTGGAGGTCCAGCTGAGGTGGCTTAGACAAGAAAGGGGAAAGACCTTCTGATCCCTGCCTGTCACCCATGGAAGAAGTCCAGTGTCCCAGCCCTAGGCAACAAGATGGCAGGACAGGACTGCAGCTTCATAAAGTGAGCCCAGTGCTAAGGCCTTTCTATAAGAGCCTCCCACCCTCTCCTCTAGCCCACGGCCTGCTGTCCACCCATCACCTCAGCCAACAGCGTTGTTGCACTTGACCTGGGAGAGAACCATCCCCACCTCTACAGGAGGACGTTTAACTTTCAGCTTTCCTCAGACAATAATAGGTTGGTCTGAAACTTTTCCTAGGGGTGTGTGAACAAGGGTGCTCTCTAAAGGGGCCTGGAGACATTCTGTTGTTGTTTGAGAGAGTATCTTATGACCCAGGCTAACCCTGAACTCCTGATTCTCCCATCTCAGCTTTTGAAGTGATGGCATTACAAGTATGCCTCACTATGCCTGGTTTTCCATTCCTCCTTCCCACTGGGCCTTTTCTGTAGAGTTGGCTTCTAGGAAAGAAGCTGGGGTGAACATAAAACATCCTAAACATGCCCAACTGACCCCAGGCTTCGAGCATGGTATCCTGCGCACACAGGTCTCATGAGCAGCACTAAACCTGAAAACTCTGAAGATGGATTCTAAACTGTCTCTGACAGTGTTGAGCAGAGGGAGGACCATGAGAGGGAGGACTACGAGAGGGAGGACCACCTGAATGAGGGCCCCATACAGGGATATGGCCCTTGTTCTCTCCCATTAAAGAACACTGCACAGAACGGCCCAGGCTTGGAGCTTTGGGAAAAACTTGACCACCCTCCCAGATCACTGCCAGTCCTGCCACCTCAACTCCTCCAGGGCACAGAAGGGCTCCAAACCACCTTCATTTATATACCTTAAGAATTACCCATGATGCTGACACAAAGCACCAAAAGCTGCAAAGTTGTTTTATAATGCAATAAAACATGCAGCTATACACTTACAGATAGATTACAGTCCCTGGCTTGGTATGAGCCCATTTGTTTAAGGTACAAACTAATTTACCTCAGAGGACAGTGATGTCAGAGCCAGCACAAAGCAGGCTCTGCCATGACAGACTGGAGTCTGTGACCTCAAGTGAACATCTGTGCATGTTTCAAGATGGAGATGAGGAAACTGAGGCCCTCGGAGGGACTAAGCAACCAGAGGCAGCAACACAGCACAGCCGGGACAGTTACACTGCATGAGCTGGGTGGGGCATAGGTGCATACCCTTGCTTTCCTGAGCCCTGGGAATGCTCCCGCCATGTCACCTGGGCACAGAGGGACAGCTACACAGCCCACGAGGGGTGGGGCATAGGTGCATACCCTTGCTTTCTTGGGACCTGGGAATGCTCTCACCATGTCACCTGGGCACAGAAGGTCCCCAAATGAGAAAAAAGAAGGGAACAAAGCCAGACCTTTGTGACCCCAGGTCCCTGGCTGCTACACCTCACTTGTAACATTGCTCCCATGCCATCATCCCCTCCAGTACAAAGCAGCCACCAGTCCTGCTGAAGGGGGTGGGGGTGAATACCAGGCTTAGGCAATGGGATCAGACACTTCCAGAGGCAGACCATTATGCAAACCCGGGTGCCAATTTTTAGAGCAATTGAAAAACAGGCCTCTCCTTTTGAACTTATTTTGCTTAATAATGGCATTTTTAAGTGGCTATGTTTTGTGTGCAACATCTCAACCAGCTGCTCTGACTGTTTGATCACACAATTACTTGACAATCTGAAGAGGGAGCCTTATCCAGTGAGGTTCTGCTCCAGCTCCTAGAAGGATGTTTGCGACTATGACTCCCCACTGCCTAGCTCAGTGGCTCAAGGCTATGCACGGCTGCCATGTAACAAATGGATGTGGACTGATCTCATAGCATATGCCCAGCCAGAGGACTGACTGACTGTGATAGAAAACTCAATTACTTGTTGGCAGCTGTTATCTGCAGATAACATTGCTCTGGCAATATTTTGGGTCAATCAGTTCAAATAAAACACATTCTTTGGATTAATCTTACCTGTTTCTTCCTCCATTTTTGGTGTGGCTACTAGAAAGCCAGCAGTCACATACATAACCTATGTCTGATGTCCTCTGCATGGCACTGCCACAGCCACTCAGAAATCGGGGGTTGGGGGATGAAAGGTGCTCTTGGCCAATGGGGCAGATTAGGTAGGAGCCCCCAGGTGCTCGTGGTGCCTGTGAGCACCCTGTGGCTCACTCACAGCATCCGACACTACTGTCCATCTTCCCAACAGTGCCTCCCAGCACATACTAATGTCATGTTTTACAGAGGAAACTGAGGCACATCAAAGCAAGCAGCCTGCTAAGACCATGTGGGCAGGAAATGACTGTGCTAAGGCTCAGCCCACAGCTCCAGGAGTCCATGGTCCAAGCGGACAATCAGGACCATCCTCAGGTGGCATAGAAGGTGGCTCTACTCACGGCTCGTCTATGTGCTGTGGGGTTGTAAAGCTCCAGGCAGCTCTCATAGGAAGGCCTATCTGAGTGTGGGTAGATGCTACATGGAGATCCAGGACCCCTCAGTCAGGGACACAGAGGCAGCCTGTGCCTGTCCCGTGTGACCCATCCATCTTGTCCCAAAATTCCCTTTGAGCTTCCCCCTGCTGTCTGGAGCAGAGTGTCTCAGAAGTCAGGCCAGGGTCAACACCTCACTTTTATATCCAAGGCCTGGCCCTGGCTAGACAAGACAGACAAGGCTCAGCACCCAGGCAGCAACTGAACTAATCAGTGTGGCTGATTCGCTGCATAACAGGTCCCTCAACCATCCGTGAGGAAGCCAGTGCTTAACACCCTTACCACCACTACCACAAGTGGCAGTGTCTGTGTCAGGGTGGCTGGAAGGGTCCTGCAGACATGAGCACAATCACCATTACGGTGTCCATCCCTTATACTCTGAACATGCCTCCACTCACCCACCCACATACACAGCTGCTACCCAGGTGCCTCATGCCCTCCTCAGGCAGGCTGTGTAATGGACAAACACCATCCACAGAGATGGGTACCAAGAAATCTGCCTTCCAAGGGAAGGAGAGGGAAGGGGGGTGGGGAACACAGAAGACTTATTAAACTTGAGCCCTGGGACCAAACTGTAAGTTAAAGACTGAGACACACCCTCCTTCCCCGTAATTTCCAGTTCAGGTTTGCAGTAACTTCAGGGTTAAGGATTAAGGGGCTGAGAAAGGAATGCTGTTGCTGAGGAGCAGCTTTTGGCTGGACAAGGCTACGTGTTCCCCGACTTGCATTCCCACGGGAGTAGTTCCAGTTTGATTTGGATAGAGACCAGTCGCCTATCAGAAGAGGTTTGAAGAAGAAGGAGGTGGGTGCCCAGGTTGCAGGCAGGCTAGTCACATGGGAGTCCTTGGAACTGAAATGCTACCCTGGCCGCCTCCAGGGGAGCAGTCTGAAAAACCACAGGAGGGCATCAGGCTATTTCAAACCTGGCCCTGGATCCACAAGATCTGCAGGGTCCTCATCCTCTCAAATCCCAACCTGAGGGACATTGCCTGAAAACACAGACGAAGTCTCAGGAGGAAGATCAGAACTGTTCTCAGCACAGGCCCAGAGCTCCTCAGCTGCTATGGGACCACCCTACAGGTTAACCTGGAGCACAGGTTAGGGAAGGGCTGTGCCACCAGCCTGAATGCACCCCATCCCCTGTGCCCCTATGGCGCTCTGCCTGCACCTGAGTATCCTATGTCCCTCTCCAACTCTTGAGATGGGTCAGAGTCACAGTGGTATCTGGCATAGCAGGCAAAGGACTCAAGGCCTTGGATGACATGTAACCCTTTTCCCTCTGAGGGACTCTATAACACAGGAGGGATTCGACCAGATGTCTGAAGGAACTCTGGGCTTCCCGCCCAAGGGATCATCCCAGGTCTGCCTACAGGTGAGGACTCTCCAGCTCTCACAGACCTGCCTGACAGGGCTGCCAGCCCAGCCCAGGACAGACAAGCCAAGCTGTGGATGAGTTCCAGGCACGCCAGCCCGTGTCTGTGGGCTGCATGGGGCTCAGAACAGCTATGAATGTCTCCCAACACACAGTATAAACTTGTTTCAGACATTATAGTTGGGAGAGGGGGCCTCCTTGAGCATTACACCTTTGTATATGACTATGCCATATCACAATGTCACAAGGTTAGACACATCTAACAGACCTTGCAAACACACTGTGCTCCATCTTAGGAGACACCCCAGATCGGGGGAGGGGTGTGAATGCAGCAAATCCCACTATGGGTCCATAAACAGTAGGTGCTCAGAACACTCCAACCCCAGCACATTTGATTCCTTTCTGAGCTGGTACAGAGACAAGGGTGAAGAGGGTTGGGAGGGTGGCCACAGAAGGACCACATTTATTTCAGAACAAGGCAATACATGTGGTAAAAGAGAAGATAGCAGTCTATTGGAAGGCACAAAGGAGGCCTGGGCTTGGGAGAAAAGCAGACACACGGGTTAGGACCTAACAATAACAAACTAGGTCCTGGGCAGGCCCAGCTCCTCCCAGCCTGGTAGAGTGGGCTGTCCAGCCCCTCTCTCCTTCCCACGGTTAGGCTCAGGGTGGGCTACCTCCCTTCACTGGCAGAGAGCTGGGTAATCCTACACCAGTCACATGATCCGACTCATCTGACCACAGCAGGTTGAAGAGTTAGGCCAAAGGCTCTGTCACCCCTGTAGGGAAATGACCCAGCTTGGTCTGTATGTAGTAGCGGGGGGGGGGGGGG
>NW_022196897.1:15166932-15191994 GCF_008632895.1 Mastomys coucha
AGGAATTAAGCTACATGGGGCCATTAAGAGCTAAAGAATGAGTTCTCTCTCCTGCCAGAGACTAAGCAGGAAGCTGTAAGGCCATCGGAGCCACAAGCCCCACTGCTTAAAACCTACCCACTGCGGCACCCAAAGGCCAGGGAAGAGGAACACAAGGACACCTCGCCTGGGCTGCCTGCCCACTGCCACTCCCACAACTCCACAGAGGAACCATTCCAAGAGAAAGGCCACCAACCATGACCAACAGACACCAAGGAAGCTGGGCAGCCCTCTAGAAGGCAGAGGGTGCCTAGCAGGCAGGATGCCTGTAACTCAGCCATGCAGAAGCCCCAGCTGCTGGCAGGGACAGCACAGAAAGGACAGTTAAGGTTGCCTCTGCCTTAAAAGAAGCTTTCCCCACTGCTGAGCCGAGGGCTCCTCCCCTGCCCACCCCATCAACCTTCCTCTACTTACTCAGCCAGCTCTTCCAGGCTCCGGTAGACGTCATCATCGTTTTCAACTGTCTCCTCTGACGGAAAAGGCCTATAGAGAAAGGGCAAAAATGAAGAGGGCAGATCTCTACATCCCGGCCACTGTGGGGAGCTGCCTGAAATCTACTGTAGGCCCCACTTGGCTGTGCAGAAGCAGCTGGGCTTATTCGCCCTCTAGGTTGGTGGGCTCAGAGGAGCAGCCCCTGGGCCATGGGTAAGTTAGCCCTTACCTAGGTCTCCAAGCCTCAATACCCAATAAGCATATGAAGAGTTTGGTCCAAGGGCTTTTATTCCCTGTCCCCTCCACCCCTACCCCCCTAGCCCCCTGTCACCACGCTGCCATCATCTACACAGCAGTCATACTCTGAAGGGCTATAGAAAATGTACGTGGGCCTCCCAGGATACCTTGAGCTACAGAGTAGACAAGTGGCCAGCACCCCAGGTTAGACTAGATGGCTGCTCTTCAGAGCCTATAAGGACAACAGCTGTCACCCACTGGGACCCAGTAAGGATAGGGAAAGTCCTAAAGAGCTCCAACCCATCATGGCTGCCCATCCACAAGGGTGTGGCTGTCCTAGGGTGTCCCTAGCACCTTGGAAGCAGGAGCTGTGTGGAGATGTGGCCCCCAAAGGGCACCCCTGGACAGCTATGATCCCTATGCGTGTGCTTAAGTCCCACCTCTTGGCCTCACGGTCACAGCTTCCATATTCATCAGCCTCTAAGGTGGCCTTCACCCTGTCAGTGTGTGGCCCCAGCCACTTGCAGCCACCTCCACCACACCAGCTCCTCTTTGGTGTCCTCCACCAAGCAAAACTGCACTCGGAAAGTGACAACAGGCTCCAAGAAAGTCAGATGCAGTAGATGCTCCCAGCCTCCTCCTCTTCCTCTTCCTCCTCCTCCACACAGTCTGGTGGCTAGTTCAGCTGGCACACTCACTCTAGTTTCTGTCTGAAATGTGAGCTCATGTGCTCTCCTTTTTTCTGAACTCATACTGACCTTTTTCTTCCCCAAACCAAAGTCCTGGTGTGGCTAGGTGACTCTCTGATCCCTCCTCTCAGTCTTTCTCCCAGGTAACCAGCACTTTTATAGTCCTCTCAGACAAACAGACAGACAGACAGACAGACAGACAGACAGACAGACAGACACACACACACACACACACACACACACACACACACACACACACACACACACACAGAGTTTACACTCCACCAAGCAGCTAGAATTTGTGGTCAAGACACAGTCTGGTCCCATCTCTTCTGGGCTTCAGCTTGCAGTGGCTCCCACCTCCCAGAGATAAAGCCTGTCCCAATCTAGGCACCAGCACCTGCTCTTCCAGACCAGCTCAAGCCAGAGAGAAGAGCTACTCCATCCTGGAACACACCTTACATCAACATCCCTGCCACCCTCCCTCAGTCCTCCACCTGACCATGTCTACTTGTTTCTGTGTCTGCAGCCCCTGTAGCTTCAGGCACCAGAAGAGGAGGAGCTGTCACCCACCTGATCCCCCCAGGCCCATGAGGGCTGTCCCAGCATCTCCACATCCCTTCAGTAAGCTAAGTAGACCAATACCAGTGTGGAATTGCTGGGGACAGAGCACTGGGGAAACAGTGTTGGCAAGGCAAAGCTGGGGACTGGGGTGCAGCTCAGAGTGTGAGGTATGGAATTCAAGTAAAGGGGCTCATCCTGTGTTACCCCCTTTCTCATCCCATCCCATCTCCTGCAGCTAGGCTTCTGAAAGCTTTTTACATACCCAAGAGACACAGCTGGCTGGGAATCTTTTACTTATCTCAACTTGATATGTTTTATTCCTCCTCCCACCCCCCCCGCCACGAAACTCTCACTAGTCTATGATTGGGTTATGCCTGGCACCTCTGCTAACTCTGTGTCCCCAAGACCTATCTCAGGGTGAGAAAGACTAGAGTGACCTCCTGGGGAGTGCCTCTTTTTTGCTAGGTAAGACTGAGAAAGTATGGCCACATGGTGTATGCCTGTAGAGCTTTAGAGACTTTGGGCCACGCGAGTGCCCACTCCATGTCCCATACAGGGCCTATGGTACAGGACACATGCCAGTCACAGAGATGAACTCCAGAGGAGAGGGTGAGGACAGAATTCTATACAAAATGTCCTTTACCTCTCCCAACTAGCTGAGGTAACAGACTGTGGGGAACTATTTCCTCTGAATGCAAACAGTCCTTCCTAGAGAAAGCCGGCTCCTAGACTAAGTAAGCTAAGGAAGCACACAAGGTCCAGGAAGTAAGCAAAACAAAACAAAAGTCACTGATGGAAGCTTCTGAAAGGTGAGATTTACATCTCATAAGCAGTAACAGGCTGGAGAGAGGGCTCAGCGGGTAAATGCATTTGCCACCACTCCTGATGATCTGATTTCAATCCCCAGGGCCCAAATGGTAACAAGAGAGCCACCTCCTGCAAGTTGTCCCTTGATAGATACACATAACAACAACAGCAATAACAGTAATAGCAACAATAATGATTATGATTAACAACCTTAATGAATTTTAAGTAGTAGCAATTGCTGGGGAAAGACTACTCTCAGACTGGCTGAGCTGTCTGCAAACTGGACATGGTCTCCAGGATGCAGCTTTTGTGAGCGAGTTGTCACTCCTGCTGAGTGGCTTTTCAATGGTACAAGTGCCCTGAGACACCAGTATGGTACTCCTGTAAGAAGCTCTAATAATCTCTGGGAGTTTCTTCCGTTTGTCCATGGCACATATCTGGGATGAGCAGGCATTTGTCCACATTTCCCATTACAACAATGGGAACAACAGGCTTCATTTTGTAAGGGAACTCATGTTTGGAAAGAGAATGTGGATGGATGAAGAAAGAGGCTGGTTTGAAGAGAGAGCCACTCTGAGGCAACTCTAGCCACCGAGGACTCCATCAGGGTAGTAACAGTAGCTTTAGTCTCCAGACACTCCTCCCTCCCCTTCCCAGACCCACCTACCTACCCCATTTACTTTTTTTTTTTTTTGGTTTTTCGAGACAGGGATTCTCTGTGTAGCCCTGGCTGTCCTGGAACTCACTCTGTAGACTACTAGGCTGGCCTCAAACTCAGAAATCCACCTGCCTTTGCCTCCCAAGTGCTGGGATTAAAGGCGTGCACCACCACCGCCCGGCCCCATTTACTTCTTAAAGCTCAGGATGATTATACAAGCTTTGACCATCAGCCCCTTATTGAGATGCCTGTGCATGTGTTCAAAACGAAAATGATTTTGTTCAAAGGGGAAAAATTATAAAATAGTTTCTCTCATTAATCAGCTTTACATCAATTTAACATTAGGCCAGCCCACATGTTTATTTTTCCTTTCTGCTAGAGGTAGCAGAAACAAAGATGCCACTCTCCACCTGCTGCTTGGTCCTCAACAGACAGCAGGGAGACCCTGGGAGGAGGGCCCAGACTGCCCTACAGAGTCAAGCATAGGCCACTCCCCTGGAGAATCCAAAAGGCCATGGGGAGAGAGGCCAAGCCAGAAGCAGATCAAAGGCAAGAGACTGGCAGCCAGGGCCTTCAAAAGCCATAGGCCAAATCCACTCATCTCCAGAGGAGACAATGATGCCCCTTTAATTAAGTCTCCTCGCAGCCGCAGGTGCATGTTCCAGCAGGAATCAGCTACAAACAGTCCCCAGCTGGGGACTGGCCTTGGATACCCTCGGTAGCTGGGATCCCCTCCTTGCCTGGGGGACAGCTGACATTTTCAGTGTTAGATGATTCAGCAGTGAAGGGGGCCACCTCTACACCAGCCTCCACCACAGCTCCCCCCACCCCCACCACCCATCATGGCAGTCACTGGCACTCAGATTAACTGTTGTGCAAGCTGCTCTGTCTACATTTTAAACCTTTTTATTTTTAACCTTTTTATATTTACTTTGGGGGCACAGGGGCTCTGCCTGCCTCTGCTTCCCAAGTGCTGGGACTAAAGGTGTGCAGCACTGTGCCTGGTAAAATATTTCTCTTTAACCGATACAGAATGTATCCTAAGAGTACATGCTCAGAGAATAGCATATAACGTGTCAGTATACTCTTTCCAGTAAGGATGATGTTCCTTCTGTAATATGAAAGAAAACATCAACACAGTTAATTCTGGGTGTTAACTTGATCAAATTTATTAGAGTCACCCAGGAGAGAGGGAAGCAGACATGGGGTGTGTCTGAATGTGGGTGGCGCTGCTTGCAGTCTGGGGATAGATGGAGTAATAGTGGGAGAAAGAGAAGGGAGCCTGCAGCACAGGCACATTCTCGCTGTGTCTTTCTGTATGTGTCTCTCTCCCCGTGCCTCTGTCTCTGCCTCTCAGTCTCTCCTCTGCTCCACCATGCCCTCTCCACCACCATGGGCTGAAACTTAGAAAACCATGAGTCAACCCTTCCTCCCCACGGTTGTTTCTCTAGGGTACTTGATCACAGTGACCAAAGTCCGACAAGTACTACAAACTCTTATTTATGATAAGATAAAAGTTTCCCTCATATAGAATATAAATGAAAATTTTAAAGCCCCTTTAAGACCTGCAGAGTGTGATGTGTACAAAATTGCATGTGGGAAGTGCTGGGATACAACTTCTGGCGCTGAAGGCAGAGCAGCAGTGCACAGTTGTTGAATGTTGGCCTGAAGCTGCTCCTATTCTGATGCTAATACTGGGCCCTCAAGACTGGTTACCCCAAAGATGAGAGAGTCCCCAAGGAGACCTGTGACCCTGTGCCCAAATTATTTTTGATTGGTAAATAAATATGCTAACAGCCAACATTATGCCCAGTTCACCAAGTGGGCAGGAGAGACACAAGTGGGGTTTAGGTTTCCTGGGCTTGGGGTTGGGGAGAGAAGAAGGTGCAGGAGAAGAAGGAGAAGCCACCATGGGTTAGGTGAAGTCACATGACCCTGAGGGCTGGCCAATTGGCATTAAGAGCAGCCCAGATAAAACACAGTAAATAGAAAGTAATAATTCAAGGTTATTAATAGGAAAGTAGATTCTAATAACAGAGTAGGCATTCGCCCAGCTCTTATGCTGTTTAAGGCTTATTGTAAATATAAAGGCTATCTGTATATTTTATCCGGGAACTAAAGGGCCCAAGGGGAGTAGAAACCCCAGGATTCAGATTAAATAATTTCTACAACAGAAAGTACTACAGGACACTGCCTCAGGCAAACTCTTAACACAGGTTGTATGTGGGGAAAGGTTTGCACTAACCCTGGGGAGTGTCTAGAACAAGCACTCCTGTCCCTGAAGTCTACACTGCCAAGCCAGCAGAGAAATAACTGGCTCTTCACTTATGTGTGTTTCACGTGTGGTGAGGGTAGTGGTGCACATCTGTAATCCACTAGAAGCTTGCAGCCCAGCTAGCCTGTGTATGCAAGGATGAACGAGAGACCCAGCCCCAAACACGCAGAGGGCAAGGACCAGCCCCCCAACACTGTCATCTGATATCCACATTTACAAATTAGGAAGGAAGAGGAAGGAGAAAGAGGAGCAGGAAGCACAGAGTTGGTGCTAGGCATCAACATCCAATGTTTCAATCCCTGAATTTTTTTTAAATCTTGTAGACATGGCTGCCCTAAATTCCTTCCTGCAATTTTTTTGGGAGTCTCTTTCAGTGCCTGTTTCTCCTCCTCTTCTCATTTCCGGCACCTGCCCTACCCAACAGAGCTAAAACAGGCCTGTTGAGGCAGGAGAATTATACCGCTGCCCATAAACATTTACTACTTTTATTGGAGCATCACTAGCTGGGGCCACAAAGCCCTGGAGAACAGAACTACAAAGCCAATTATTTTCTGCCATGGCCAAACAAAGCCAGGTGACTTGCCTGGGTGGGACAAGCAAGTGAGGAAGCCACCAGGGCTGCATAAGGTTTAGAAGCAGCCTGTGTGGGAAGCTGTGTCAGCAACACCCGCTGGTCCCCTCTGCTGCAGTCCTCACGCTGGCTCCACTTCTGCCTTTGCCTGCAGTCCACTCGCCCTACACACACTTACACCCCATCATCCCTCCACTCAGGGAAAAGCGTACCTTGTGTGTGAAGACCTGGCCACTCACTTCCTCTCTACCCAGGTCCATATCTGAGAGCAAAATGGGTAGTACCACAATGGCACAGATGTATGGGTGGAAGGTGGGTGGATAGGTAAGTGAACAGGTGATAGGTATATGGAACAGGACAGAACAGGCTATCTAGGGAGAGTGGGAAGGAAAGTGACTAGATTCAGAGATGGCTAGACATGTGTAATTCTAGTTTCAAGGGGTCAGACACACACACCTCCTTCTGGACACCAGGCACACATGTGGACAGCATACATCCACATTAATAAAAAAAAAAATGAATAAATCTAAAACAAAAAAAGGAGCCACTCAAGTGTGCTACACGAAACACATCCTGACCTAGACAGGCAGAGAGCGAGCGAGCCCCAGCGTGGGTGAGGTCCTCCTTCCGTATCAGAACATTCCTGAACACTCACTTCCTCATGCCCACTTCTGGGAAGCCAAATTTCCCCTGCACCGGCATGGGGATTAGGCGGATACCCCCACAGGAAGAAAACCACAGCAGACATCTGAGGCCCAGCGGCAGCCTGACTTCCAGAGCAGCATCTAATTCCTGCTCAGCCCTCCTCGGCACCAGCTCTCACCCCCCAGACCCTGTACCTAAGGATCCAGCCACCCCAGGGGACATCTGACAGCACAAAGGTGTCTCTGGCCAAAGGACTGAGACACGGTAACAGACAATTAAAGGGGTACTCAAGCCCAAACTCAAAATGAAGCCAAACCGGCTTTCCGATTCCAACCTCCCCTCCCTCCTTCTCCCAACCCACTCTCCTTCCAAGGTATGCAGGGGACATTTATTCAAGCTGGCCACTGTCCAGTTGTCACAGACCCAGGAGCAGCTGGGGCTTTGTGATTTGGGCCCTAGGACTTCTGTGCCCATCTCTGAGCAGTGATCTCCACCAAGGACAGATATACAATCTATCTGCAGCTTGGTTGTTAAAGTAACTAGAGAAAGGACCCCAGAGTCAGCTGCCCTCCTTCCACAACCTGGGGATAACTGTGGTTGATTCTAATGGATAGGACCTTCTCTACCCAAAAATTCCTCCACCCCAGAATAAGGCAACCTCTCTCACCTCTAGAAGGTAGGCCAGTGTGCAGCTTTCAAAACTGGTATCTGCAAACAGCCTTGGCCCAGAGCCACGCCGCTGCCTTTGACTCCACCACCACTCACTCACCCAAGACGGCCCTAGGAAGAAGCCACAGCCCACTGCCTCCACCTGTCTCATTCCAGCAGGGTGGTGAGACCTGAAGGAAGGAGCCAAGAGCTAGGCCCCTGAAAGTAAGAAGAGATCTTAGTTTCCTGGCTCTGCTCATTCTGAGCCACACTGCAAAAGGTAGGCAGCACAATTGTTTACACTGAAATAAACCAGGAAAGGCTCTCATCCAAGTATCACATCACCCCCCTCTGCGCATCCTTTATGTGGTAGTGTAGATCCCTTCCCTACAAGCCCACTCTGCTGGGTCTCAGGCCTCAGGCCTTGCACCCCTAGATCCCCTGTAAGCACCAGGTCCGGTTACTAAGAGCCTCCTCCTTAAGCAGCCTGCAGGACCGCCCAGGTCCCCTCACAAGTCCACAGAGGCCTTGACCTCCAGGTGCTCCTGTACCCTGCTGTTCCTTCCCATGACAGACTTGAAGAAAAGTATAGCCTTGAAACAAATATGGCCCCAGAAGGCAATAGAGCCTCAGATCAGCATCTGGCTTTGGTACAACTTGGTTCATCAGACCATCTCACAAGCGTGGGACCCAAAATGTGTTCTGCGGGCTCTAAAGACATTTCAGGTGGATGTGACCTGGCTCGAGACAACAGCCTATCGCTTTCTTTTTCTAGTTCAGGGAGAGCATGTACAGACCTTGAGATCTGTATGCATCTCACCAAATCCCTGTGTGTGACCTCACCCATGGGTGGCCTGATCCTTCATGGCCTGGCTGTGCAATAAGGTGAGAACAGGTAAGACTGGGCCCTGAGTCCTGCAAGTGAGACAGCCAGAGCAATCACATGTGCGTAGATATATTTATCCTATAAGAAGAGGCAACAGTCCACCCAGTGCGGGACCCTGCAAGGTGACACTTTCAGTACTGGAATGGCTACAGGCTGGTCACCTAGTTTCCACATGTAGACAACATGACTTGTGGGCCTTAGCCAGGCCTCCACATTGGACTTCCTCAGATCACAGAAAGGAAGAAGGAACTGGCACCAACTACCCTCAGGGGCAGCTTTGCCCTTCCCAGACATGAGGGACTGAGCTAGGCGAGCATAGAGGCCAGCATGGGTGACAAAGACCAGAGACGGCACGCAGAGGCACGACTGAGCCATAGGCCCCCTTGGCACCACTTGCCAGGGAGAAGGCAGCCAAGCAGAGTTGAAAGGCACACCAAAAGCCTAGGGATGACAACTGCTTAATTATTCAAACAGGCACCTGGGTAGCCATAGCCTAATTGGCGGGAAGGCCTTGAAACCCTGGTGTCTGTCTTATTAAAAACAGCTCTCCTGCTAAACAGCACCAACTGTCAAAACAAGCCTACAGACAGTCGTGATCCGTCTCCTCAGCCGCCACCCTGCCCAGTCCAGACAGTGGGGTGAGGAGTGTGCCTTGCTCCACGCCACACCCCTGCCAGTTCTCCTGTCAAAGGAGCAAGCCAGTGCCACTCCACCAGCAGAGAGCTGGGAAGAGAACAGCTTTGGTCTGGGAAAGCCTGAGTGGCTAAAGCAGAAGGCGTGCTCTCATTTTGAGTTCAGAGGTCCAGGTTGGAATCAGACTTACAGGAGTTGGGGTCCAAGTTTCCAGCCTCAGTGACCTCATCTGATAAATGGGGGCAAACCATGCACCTCCACACAAACAGCAAGGGAGGCAATGGTGAGCAAAGGCACCTGGATCCTGTTCTAAGCAGAATAACCCCAGTGACAGCCTGGGCAGAGGGAACATAAGGACTCTGCCAAGTGGGGACAGAGTCTGGTGATGAAGAAGCTCAGTTACCACAGGGTTGGGCTAGGACCATTCACTCATCAATGGAAGCCAGCTGGGCATACAAGGGTCTCTGCCACCTTTAATAAGACTTGGGGAGTGGGGACAATAAGGCAAGGCCACTACCACAGCCCTCACAGTGATCTCTGGTCTCTGCCAAGGCCCAGCAGGGGTGGGATAGGGGAAGTAGGGTGCAGCTGACTCAGAGCCTCCTGGGGCCAGATTCCGACTGACCCCCAACTCCCATGGGGCCCTCGTGGCCTGCATCTAGAGCCCCACAGAAACAGTCAGTGCTCGGCTGTGCCCCGCCCTGTCTGGGGAAGCATGGGGAGGAGCCTCTGCTGATAACCAAGGAATGTTGCTTCTCAGCATCTACTACACTGGATTCAGAGCCTCCAGCAGGCAGAGGTTTGATAGGAAGAGGCCAGTGGATAGATACACAGGGCATTCCCTCCACCCCACCCCCGTGCCAGTTAAAGCAAGTTAGGGGAAGAAAGAGTTGACCAGGCTAATAATGGGAAGTCGTGGCAGGCACACGAGCACCATCATATCCATAGTCAAGAGCAGAGGGAAACAAGGCAGCTGCTGGTCTGCTGTTTATGCTCAGCTAGCTTTCTTCACTCTTAAATGGTTTAGGGCCCAGGGAATGGCTCCGCCCACAGTGGGCTGCATCTTCCTACATCAATTAACAATCAAGATGATTCCCCACAGACATCTTCACAAACTAAACTGATGTAGATGGCACCTCAATAGACTCATTCTTCCCCAGGCAACAGTAGTCTGTACCAAGTTCACAGTTAAAACTAACCAGCACAGAACTTCATGCTACACACTTCCCAAAACCCCAAGGGCAGCTAACCTGAATGAACACTTAGGACAAATCTTCCAGGGACCAGGCCCTCCTATACAGGCCTTAGGGGTCCCCAGAGCTTGGCCAACTGCACTTTTCCAGCCTCCAAGCTCAGGCTCCAGCAGCCAACCACCACTGTGGCATGGTCCCTACCCAGGACAAAGCTTGAACCATCAAAGTTCTGCTGAGGGCCAGAAGGATCCCCTCAAGGCCTCCTGGCCCAGGCCTGGGAAGCCTGCTCTGAGTTGAGCAATGTTAGGCGCTCAGTAGACATGACAATTCTGCTAAGTGACAGTTCAGGAACCAGAGATGATGAGTTCCACCCACAGGAAGAAAGAAAAATCGAGGACTGGGTCCACCTAAGGTCCCTGACCTTAGGGCCCAGACTCTTGGCTTCAGCTAGATTCTGAAAACAAGCCCCAATGGTACCTCTCACAGCCTCAAACTGCCCCGAGCTTCATGGGTGCCCCACAGGTTAGCTCTGATCATGAAGCATACAGTAGCTTTTGAAAAAGAGCATGTTCCCTTCTACCTCTCCATAGCCTTCCTGCAATGACCCTTGTCCTGGTGGGGCCTGTTCCTTTCTCATGCTCTGGTTTCTAGAAAGCCCCATGAATCACATGAGCCAAGACACAGAGTCTCAGGCACTCCACATGAGTGGAACAGCTTTGCCCACTTCTTGTCAGTGCCTGCCAGAGTCAGAGGGAACAAGAATGAATCCACAGGTCTTGAATCTGCCACAGTCCCCACAACTGTCTGTACCGCTGGCTTCCTTCACAATCATAACAAAGCTGGCCATATGGACAGGACCTGCTTAGGGGAGCTGGGGGTGGGGTACTGTAAGGAGTTCTGTGCCACCAAGTCCCCATGTGACCTCAGGCAAGACCCCTCTCCTCTCTGAGCTGCTAAGGGGAATGGAGTGACACAGCAGCTGGAGGCTCTCCTCCATCCCCCAACATCCTGCCAACTTGCTGCTGGGAAATGAAGGATCAGCCCAGTGACCTTGGCCTTGGCAAGCTGCCTAGGCCAAAGGACCTGTCCCTTGGGGTTCTGATGTGATCTAGATAAAGTAAGGCCTGTCCTCTCAGAGCATGGCAGACATCACTAATCAATCACTTTCTGTCCCCGGGCTCAGTTAAGATGGTTGGCAACAACCTAGAGAACGGACTAAGAAGTGCACAGAATCCCAGGGAAAAGCCAGCGAGCGGCCCTGGCCAGCTTCCTCAGGGCAGTTCTGCCCAGCCAGCTATCACTACGGTGACTGTCAGAGAGGGATGACACCAGAGGGGGCAGCGCAGTCAGGCCTACAAATACCAGCCTTGACCAACCTCCAGTGAGATGCAGAACAGGGACAAGACACCCTGTTCAGCAAGGAGGCACCAGTACGAGCCACAGCTTCTCTGTCAGTGACCAATCAGGGGGACAGCCTACTTCTTATGAAATCCCACCCCATTTAAAGATGGCTGCCAAGGCTTCTGCTAGTAGGGGCATAACTCTAACCATCAGCCACTCAGACGTCCAGGTGAGGGTGGCATGGGTCCTGGATAATGAAAATGGCTCCTTCGTGGGGTGTGGATGGGGCTCTCTCCTCTCCAGTGAAACGGGCCATCACTTCGGGGCAGCAGACAACACTGCTCTGTGGCTCCTCACGCAAGGTCTTCCATCTACTCTTCGGCCTACTCCTTCCTGAGTATGGGTCACTAGGACCCGTGGCCAGAGCAGGAGAGGCTGGTGCAAGGCTGTTCCCACCCACAGTAGAGAAACTAAATCCACGGCCTTGCCTCATGGCCAGGTGTGGCAAGCTCTGCTAGACAGAAAAGTCCTCCCTCACGAGAGAAGACAGCCTGCCCTGCCAGCCTCTGCTGACACCACCCTAAATTATCCCTTCCCTTATTCTGAGTCCTGCCTAACTACAGCAGCTCTTTAAGTCTGGGGACATCCAGATCAAGGCGAGAGCCATCCAAGTAGACATGTTCTCAAACCATATTCTCTGTGCCCTTCACCGTACTGAGGCACCTCCACACCAGGGAAAGCTGTGACCAGCCCGGGTGGCCACAACCACTCCAGGATACTAAAACCAAAAGAAGGCAAAGCATGCAAACTTGATGCCTTGGGCTCATCCTTTCTCTTCTGCCCCAACTCAAGCATTGCCCAATCAGGACCACCAAGTACCTTTCCCCATATGCTGCTTTTACCATGAGAAACACTATTTCCCCTTCTCTATGGAACATTCCAGAAGTCTGCTGCCCTTCCATACATATAGTTGGACTCACAGAGATGCCTGGATGAGCAGATCCTGGCCTACCTGAGAGTCCACAGCAGTGAGACACATGTGTACTTGTGCATGAGCATGTACACATGTGTGCTAGATCTCAGCCTACCCCAACCCCTCTGCTACCCACAGTTTGTTGCATGTGACCTTGCAGACCAGAGCAAAGGCCCGGACAATACAGGAAAGACCTCAGAAAGAAAAGCAAGCTGGCCAGGCAGGCCTGTGGCTCCCGCCTGTTGTTTCCCACTAAGCTGTTACTGATCAATGATAGAGCAGGTTGCTGACTCAATCAGAGTGGGGTTCCATGTGTGCTGGACCCCAAACTAGACACATAGCAATTAGAGATAGCTCTTCTGTCTCCCTCCCTGATAAGGGGATCATCATCCTAATTACTCCTGGGAAATCCACTGTGCTGCCTCCACTAAGGTCCTGCAAAGAAGACAGGCTCCCGTTAAATTAAGCTGCCCACACAATCCAGCTCAACGCTGACAGCAGGTTCACCGGGGCCAGGTGGTCAGGATGCTTGATGTCACCAGGTGGGACAATTAAAACCATCTTGCTGGCAAGACGAGCAGCTGATGGAAATTGCCACTTCCCATCCAAATCTCCCCTCTCAGACAGTCCAATTACCTGGAATTAGTCAGGCAGCACCAGCTGGGAAATGGGGTGTCACCCACTGGATCGATGCCAGCCAACACAAAAGCAGGGACATTTCGGGGGGGGGCACTCCAGGAAATAGCTGGACCAGCTCAAGAGAAAGGTGCAGGTTAAAGCCTGGGATAGAGTCAGGCGGTGGTGGCCCATGCCTTTAATCCCAGCATTCGGGAGGCAGAGACAGGTGGACTTCTGAATTCGAGGGCAGCCTGGTCTGGACGGCGGTCCTACCTAGCAGACAGTGCTCTGGAGATCATAGAAAGCCAGGTCCCCTAAGCTCACCCAAACCCTCTGACTGAAGGTCTTACTCCAGGGGCATCCAGCAGCTTTCAGATTTTTTTTAAAACTGGGTTATTCGCTTGTTTGTCCTATTCAAAAGCAGTTACCCTGGGTTTTTGTTCATTTGTTTTTACATCAAAGGTCATCAGCCTGGCAAGGATTCGGACTTCCTGAACCCTCTCTTCCCACTCTGAGCAGATTAGCCGATCACATCAATTGATCGCATCGGACTGTGAGGTCAAGCACCCTCCAAGAGGATAAGACACAGTCACAACCTATGCCAGGGATAAAAGGCCAGAGCTATGTTGGCCTCAGTGTGTTGCTACCCCAGTTTGTGTTTGGGCATACCACCTTTGAAAAAAGAACTTTCTGGCCAAGACACTTGCCCTTTGTCTGTGTGTTCCTTTGTGCGCTGAGATGATTCATTTTTGTTTCTAATGAGATGGTTCAAATGTCCCAAAGCAAGGTCAAGACACAGTTCTCATCACCTGGGATGTACTTCCTCATCATCTGAGGTGTCCAGTGAGGGTGTGGACCCTGATGGGAGACCTCCCAGCTACTGGAGGCATAAAGGCAATCTTGTTGGGGCAGACAGGGAGGAAACAGCAGCAAGAGGCGGGCTGACATGCACAGGGCCTTCTACCTACGACCTGGACCTGTTGAGGGAACTAGCTCTCCCTGTGGGGACTACATCTCAGAGGCCCTGTGGCCCAGGAGCTCTCACCACCACCCCAAAGATGAAAGATCTGGTTCTCTAAAGCAGCCAGTGACTCACCAGGCATTCGCTTTCATTCCAAATGTTCTGTTGTTCTTAGATTTAGATTCGGGTGTGTCTGTCTGATATGCTGAGAATCTGCTTCATACTGAAGAACTGCTGTTACAGCCCCCCAGTACCAGGAACATTCTGTTTCTCCCACCCAAACCACAGCCTGACCCCAGCCATGATCTCTGCCTGGCCAACCCACCAGACAGTGCCAATGACGGCGCCCTGTTCTAACAGTTGGGAAGCAGAAACAGCCAAGAAGCCTATCCAATGACAAAGGACCCAGTAGGCCATGGTCTGTTTGGATGGGAGGCTTAAGGAAGGGGAAGGAGGCTAGAGAGAGCTCGGCAGTTAAAAGCACTGTCACTCTTGCAAAGGGCCTGGGTTTGGTTCCTAACACCCAAACTGGGTACTCACTGTAACTCCAGTTCCAGGAGAGGTGACGCCCTCTTCTGGCCTCCATGGGCACTGCACAATATGGTACACAGACAGCAGACACTCACACATAAAAATGAATACAAGTATTTTGTGTTTGCAGTGTTTTTGTTTTTGTTTTTGAGTTTTTAAGAGTGAGGAACTGGGGAAATGGCTCAGCAGTTAAGAGCATGTGTCATTCTTGAAGAAAACCCAGGATGGGCACCCAGCACTCGCATGGAGATTCACAATCATCTGTAACCTCTCCTCAGGCACATAAATGGCACACATACATACATGCAGTAAAACATTCATACACGCAGTAAAACAACAACACACATAAAATAAGGCTTGAAAAAAGTTTGGGGATACTCTGACCTTGCCCTCCCCCACCTGAGCAACCATGAAAGCAGGCTCCACAGGAGCTGTGGATGCCGGATTCCTGGACAAAAAAACTGCCTTCCAGGGAATTAAAATCATTTGGAACTAGCACAAGTCTATAGTTGCATAATGTTATGAATATATGCTATGCTGCTAAACTGCACCTTTAAATGATCATATTACTCAAGTGAGATTCACACTGTAATCCCAGCATCGGAAAGGCAGAGGCATGAAATCAGCTGAAGTCATCCTCAGCTAGAATAGTGAGTTCAAGGCCAGGCTATGCTATGTAAGACCCTGAGTCTGAGAAGAAAAAAGAAAAGTCATTTTATGTTGTGTGAGTTTTATCTCAACACTTAAACAGAAGTGGCAGTGTGGTGGGGTTGGTCTGGGATGGCACTCCAGAACTGGGAGCTGGCTCTCTAAAGGAGAAGCCAGTTCACCCCACAAGCCCTGAGGATCTGCCACAGGGGTGGCCTTCTCTGAGTCCTGGATGCAACCACAAGTCACCCCAAATTGGGTGAGGGGCATAAAAGAACACAAGTTTACCACTTTAAGGCTCAGGAGACCCCAATTGGAAACAGGTCACCCAGGAGCATTCTTGTGTCCAGTCAGGAGGTTTCCTCACCTTTCTGGCTTCGAGATCTGATTGAATTCCAGGCCAGACTGCATCATCCCAGTCTCTGTACATCAATCCTTGACTCTCCTCCAAACCTTGCCTCCCTGGATCTTTCCTATGTGCCCAAAGATTAGGAGGCTGGTATATCTTGGGTTGGGGGCACCATTCAGCCTTCATGGGTATCACTGTGCACCAGGGCTTTGCACCCCACAGAGCAAAGCAACCCCATGGGGTTAAGACACAGCACTGGGCACATCTTCACCTAACCAACCACCCAGAGTGTGGGAGCATCCTTCCCCACGCATCCACCCTTGGCCTTGACCTACAGACAGTGTTACCCTTAAACATGTCCTTTCTCCTAGCTACTCTGACCTTGTGTGGACATCCCCTAAGCTTCCAGTGGGTTCTAGCCAGGACAAAGCCTCCTCCAAGTACACACTCCTGGGACACTTTGCCCTTCTTCCTCCTCTACTCCTGTGTCTGTTTCCCCTACTAAACGGGATGAGACTCAGATTAAGTCTCTCACTGCCTATGAGAAGTACAATTGAAGCTTTTTACAGAAAATCAGCTTACTATACAAAGGGCAAGGGTTGTGAAAGGATTCTTTTTAAACAGCATACTAGCAGTCATTAGGAATCCAGGGGAGTCCTGGGGCAGTGGAATTGGTGTGTGAGATTCGAATCAGGAAAGCATTTGGCTAAACAACCCCTCCTGCTAACTACTAACACCAGGAAGCTATTTCAGAGGAGGGGATGGGCAGTCATCTTGGGGAGTACTGAGGGGTCCTCAGAAAATCCAGGTCTCAAGACAATCTCAACCCATGTGGAAGAAGAGAGGGCAGTCAGACTCAGCCTGTTCAGCAGGGTCCTAGCCACCTGGGCTTATGCAGGGGAAGGGCACAGACACCATTTTCTCTAGAATGATCCAGCATTGCCCAGACCAAGGAGAGACAAGAGGCACTAGAAGGCAGACTAGGGTCTAGCTGTGAGGATGCAATGTTAACCATGCATCCTAGGATGACCTAGGCCATGGGAGGGCTAGTGTTGGTGAAAGCACCATCCTCCATCATTCAAGAGGCTCCTCCTCCATGAAAAAAGTATTGAGAGGGAGGGGCAGGTGCGCCGTGCACACACTGGGAGGTCAGAGGACACTTTGCAGGAGTCCGCTCTCTCCTTCCACATGTGGGTCCTGGGACTGAACTTAGGTCCTCAGGCTTGGTGGCAAGTGCTTTTACCCCTGAGCCACCTTGCAGATGCTTCTTGATCATTCCCACAGCACCTCCTCATGCCCTGTTCAGAAAGAAGATCACTCGGCATACTTCGTGGCACAAAATTATGTTCCAAAAGGTTTGGCTCCTGCAAGCCCCACCTGTCAGCCCGAGTCTGGTCAACTCCTCTGGCAGGCCTTCAAGGCCTGGGCTTAGGGTGGGGCTCCGAGTCACAGATTAGTATGGAAGAGAGGTCAAAATTAAGTGACTGAGGTGTCCCCATGACTGACTACCACTGCATAACCATCAGCACAGTGGGTTCCTATCGACAATGCGCTGGCCTGTTGTCAAAGGCCCAGTGGACAGGTGAAACTCCACTTGTAGGACTCTGCTTTGAGAGGTGCCACCTGCCACGCCCTTCTACGGGTTGGCCAAGCTCCCAAGTGCCTTCTTCTGCTGCTGCTCCCTCACTGTAACAGACTCTGGCAAACTTTTCTGTATCCCGTGAAGCATCTGGTCAATCATGGAAGCAGAAAGATGTTCCCACGTTAACCAGGACAGGCATGGGGCTGAGTCTTAGCTACTCTGTAAGCCACCACCAGGGTCTCATGGTCAAGTGCAAAGCTCCAGGCAAAAGCTATCGGCACTGTCCATCAAGCATCTCTGCCTCGAAGAGGAGAGAATGGCAGCCGGATCACACCCAGGCATCCCCCCAGATTGTCACCAAATCACACGTGGCTGACATCAGACCACAGCAGGTGGCCTCCCTCCAGTTTAAGAGAAGGGGACACACTCAGGATTCTGTGCAGGGCAAGTATGTTGGCAGGAATCTGATGAGAGAATGTCACTTTTGTCTGGGAACGCACAACACAGAGTGTATCACACCAGGTGGGATGCTCAGCTGTGATGAGGACCAGCAGTGACGGGCCAGCGTGTCATTCACAACTGACCAGTTTCCAAAACAAAAGGCCCAAACCTTTGTGTCCAAAAACGGCACTGTTTTCACTGGACATCTTTAGGACTACTTTAAAGGACTACTACAGTGGTAACTCACAGCTGGCAGTGCAAGGAGCTTGACAGGTGTGCTGCTCTGTCAAGCCCAGTGTGCTGTGGGGACAGAACATACTCTCTGGTTTTTGCTTAAATTTTGTTTTAGTTGTTGATGTTGTCTCTGATAGAGGTCTTACATTGTAGCCCAGGCTAGCTTGGACATAGCCCAGGCTGGCCTTAACTGTTAAACACACTTCAGCCTCAGATGGAGTATATACCATCACATCAGCTCTTAGCCATTGGTCATTATAACCCTACAAGTGTTGCAAACATCCTTTTCTGGTTCATGTTTTGTTTGAAAATATTTTAAAACAGCCTGCCTTCTGGCTAACAAAAAGAAAATGGCTTTGATTCAAAAAACTCAAGTCCCTCCAGAACTCATGCAATGACTATCTTGACACAGCACCTGCCCTATGACTCTCGCTAAGTAAGCCAACAGCTATGCCAAGGGACCCAGCATGGTGCCCTGCAGGCAAAGCAGATACACGAAGGCCACACTCAGAGGCTAGCAGCCTCAGGATGTCACTAGTACCCCTGTGTGACTCACATGCTCAGCTATCAGGAGAGGCTCTTTCTATCACCCTTGCCACTGGCCTCAGACATCCTACGGATGGCTGAAAAAAACAGTTCTTATGTATCCCAACCCCCAGGTGAGATGAAACCTATCTTCCTGAACTGTACATCAGAGATCAAAATCTTCAATGATTGGGTCTAACCTGGGCTACCCAGCCCTCTCTGTTGCATCCCACTCATGAGTCAGAGAGAGATCCCAGGCTGCAGGAGCATTAGCAGCTGGACTATCCTGCCCACACAGATTAGAGTGAGGCAATCTATGGGGGCCCTAAGACCTATGGACAGGGAAGTGCACCACCCAGCCCTGTGAACTCACACCACCTCCAGTACTCAAACCAAGACCCTGGTCCAGAGCTGGGGAGGTACATTCAAGCAGGCAATGATCTGTGCTGGATTAATTTGCTGATCTTATTGCCTAAATAGAAAGCAATTTTGCAGCCATCATAACATGCTTGCAAGATTTCCCCAGCGTGAACCCTCTCCCACACCACCCTGGCTGCTGCCAATACACAGCCAGAGTGCAGTGTGAAAGCTCCTGGTTCAGACCCACGGGCAGGGACGTCTTTGTGACCTGTCGGTGTCACTCACCTGATCCCTTTGCTCTGTGCGATGCTGTGCAGGGACAGACGGGACACTGCAGAGATGACCTGGGGGAGACAAGAGAGGGTTCTGTAAGAGACGATCAGGAAATCATCACAAACTGCAACAAGGGTTCTGCAAGAAGAAACTGTTAACTGGGCACACCGTGTAAGAACGACAGAGCTTTTCAGGCCCAGCACCTGTACAGTGTTTATTGCATGAAATCTATTATTCAGCCACATTAACATTTGCTGAGGGTTGCTGTGCTCGTGGTAAGGTGCCTCCAGGAGGAATGGATTTCCCCTTATGAGGCTGTGCTTCCCCCTACAGCCCCTAGCCTGCTTATGAGCCACCCCAAACAAACTGTTTCCTTTAGCAGGTGGAAAAAATATTTCAACAGGGCTTCTGTGGGTTCTGTCTTAACTGAGGTCCTGCCTACAGAGGTGCTGCTACTCTAGAAAGGTTTATATGACTAACAGCACCCCGTGTCCCTCAGAGACAGAGAAATGGAGGCCCAGAGAGGTCCAGTCACACCACAGCTCCGGTGCCACAAAGGCACAAACATCCATGGGCAGTGCTCGCTACAAGCCCCAGATCCCAGTCAAACATCTCAACAGATACCAGTTCCCTCCCGGTCAGGATGCCAAAGGCTAAGGACTCCCAGGTACAGAGCCACATGGACCTTTGTAATGTCTCCCCAGGCTGACAGACTCCTCAAAACACAAGCTTGGAAACACAGGGCTAGCAGCAGTGGGCATTCCTCAAACCCCAAAACCTGGCCCAGCCCTAACCAGACAGGAAGGGCCCCTCCCCCAAACCCAACCGGCCCTAAAAATTATTCCACAAAGCTTCCTAATGACTCACAGAAAGCAGGCAGCGGGCAGGGAGGTTCAAGGGTCAATATGAAGAAACTAAGGGAGGGAAGAAGGAGATGGCTGGCCCAAGAATATAGAGTGTGACATATAACTATGATTAATCAACAGGATGCGCGGATACAAAGCATGCCTGATGGCAGGCACCATGCACAAGCTGAAACCAGAGTGCCACACATGTCAGAAGGTCCTATCGGTACACATAAGCATAGCTGCGTATATGGTGCATACTTGCTCATATGCCTGCATGTGTGAGCTGCAAGCTCTTGTGTGCGCTTTGTGTGCACATCTGTGTCCACACATGCACCTGGGGTGGAGGAAGAAACACAGGAAAATTGTCTTGTAAGCCACACTGCTCACTCTGTAGACACTAGGGCAAGCCAGAGCCTGGCTGTCCTGAGAAACTGAGCTCAGAGGGTGTCACATGCCCTATCCCATAGGATTCCAGGCCTCACCATCTCACCCATTTACCCAAAGCCCCTCTGCAGGAACGCACTCCCTGGAGTTCCTTTAGGCTGTGCTGTACTCAGTAGCAATTTTCAAAGGAAAAAATGCCACAGCAGAGGCTTTTTCTGTGCCCAGTGGGCGGTAGATTCAGTCCACAGCTGAGTGTGTGTCTGGGTCTCCTGTCAGTGTCTATATTTCAGGGGCTAAGACTCAGGGAAGTTATGGTGGGGAATAACTGGGGTCCTCTGTGCTTGTTCAGACAAGTCTCAAAGGGCTTGATATGCAGCTGGCCCAGTCGTGGCTCCCAGCAGCATGCTCTACAAGGGGCCTTTCACAAATAACAACCAAAATGGCTTTTGTTGTTATTTTTGGC
Source organism: Mastomys coucha (assembly GCF_008632895.1). Taxonomy (NCBI): domain Eukaryota; kingdom Metazoa; phylum Chordata; class Mammalia; order Rodentia; family Muridae; genus Mastomys; species Mastomys coucha. Next base: position 15,187,741 of record NW_022196897.1, read on the forward strand.
TCTTAAGGGCTCTAAATATCTCAGGGAAATAAAAATTAAGGTAATATTATGTCCTTACAGGTACTCAACAGAATGCTAGAAATGCAAGCCTTGAAGGGTTTGGCCAGTCTATAGTAGATGCCCTTCTATGCCTCCTGAGGCAGACATTGTTAATCCCTAATCAATTGATATATGCTTTCCCATGAGCCAGCATAGGCACAGAAACTTAAAGAGTCCAAAGATGGCATCAGCCATCAGCTGTCACAGCGCAGAAGCCACAACCTGTTCGCCATACCAGATATATAGCCAAGGCCTCATTCCCACAGGAGGAGACCATGACTGCCAACAGGTAGATGCAAGTCTTCCTTGTCCATACGTCTGTCTGTAGTCCCAGGGGATAGTATCAATCCTGCAGCTGGCCTAACCCTGATCCTGGGCACACATAACTTGCTACAAGACTACAGCTTAGCAGTCTGTAGAGGACTCAGCTCAGAGCCACACAGGCAGGCACAGCAGGCAGCCCCTTCAAAGGTGTAAACATGACCAACTCTGCTGAAATGCCCTTCCCTCCACCCTAACATGCCATGTGCCTGTGCAGGGAGCAGACTGACTCTAGTGACCCCAAGCAGGGCCTTCAGAGACATATAGAGGACCCCAAGAGAACTATGGGGTAGATCAGGGCTGGAGGCTTCATGTGAAGCCTGGTGAAGGTAAGAGGAGACCCAGCTCTTACAGGAGAAGAAAAGCAATTCAGTGCCCCCAGCCCCCACAGTGCTTCTGGATGTGGCTTCTCACTCTGAGTCTAAACATCCAGGTGTCCCCAGGGCTAACACTCTAAGCTGACCATCAAAAGCCTGCCTGCCAGGGCCCCTGGGGACTTCTGAACACGGAAATGTCAAATGATGACATTTTCCCAACTTTCATTTCCGCCTCCCAGCTGCGTCCCTGATAATAAATGGAGGCAACCCCGCTTCTCCCCTCTCTCTTCAGATACCCAGCTCCATCCTCCATGCTATCACTTACCCTGCTTTGTCAACCCCCAGCTGAGCTAGTGGTGTGTGCTGGGGGAGTACGGGATCAGAATTGCAGGAACAACCGCACTGCCAGCTCCCTGACGATGTGCACGCTGACATCCTTGATCTACTAGGGTCTCACACACAAACACACACAGTGAGCATTGAAGGAAGGTACACACTGAGCAGCCTAGAGGATGGGTGACCCAGTCAGGGTCTGGGTCATGGATGTAAATCCTGGCTCCACCCCACCCACAAATGCCCAGACTCTAGCAGCCTGCCAACTCACATACATGACAGAAGGCAGACCCCACCCCACCCTGCTCCACAGTGTTTGGGGTCCAGGAATCTACATTTACTGTCAAGGTTCTATGTGGCTGAAATGTGCACCCTTTTCTAGATAATAATCAACACTGGTTGCACTACAAACTGGGTCAAATCCAGAGAAAGGGCCAGAGAGTACATATCCATATTATCTACCTCTGGGTGCAGAGATAGGGATCACAAAAGAACACACAAAGGAGATCAGTACATTCCAGATGGACAGCAAGGCAGAATGACCAGGAAGGGCCTGAGGGAAGAAGGGGGACCAGGGTCAATGGGAGAGCTACCTGCAGAGTGGCCTCAGCAAGCAACAGCGACATCTGTCCTGTGAGCCCTGAGCAACCTAAGCATCAGCAACCAGACTTCCAGTTTCAGGTTTATAATCCTGCCCAGGCTAAAGTGACAAGCAGGCAGCAGGCAACTGACTCCAAGGACAGAATTATCCTTCTGCCCAGAAATGACAGAACTGTACCTACTCCAGCCATAGGAAGCAGGCCCCTGCCCCTGTCCTTGTCCCTGCCCTCTGTCTGCACATTCTGGTCCTGCCACAGAGGGTCTTTGCCACAGCAGCTCAGTCTGATGGGACAGATCCAGCATAAATGGAGTGCACTAGCCACAGTGAGTACTGCAGGACCCTGGCCCTGGAGTACTGTGCATTTTCTCTGCACAGAACTCATAGCAAATGCCAATGAGGAGCCTGAACACCAGCCGCCAATCTCTGAGGACACACACTCCCGAGGGCATTTTAGAAAGGTAGATGTCACCTCCCAGTACCTTCCTCAAAGGTCAACATACACAAAAAGAGTTAGTGTGAGACATTTTGTACAGTTGCTTGAACAGCTGGAGAGATGCAGAGAGTGGATCAGGGCAGTCAGTGGGGGAGCCTGACCTGGATCCTGGTTCCAAAAGGACTTTAAAACTTGGGGCTTTTCTCTAAAGATGATTGAGTTTCTCCCTTGTTTGTGATGTGATCTAGGCCCAGAAGCGTCCCCTGAAGCAGTTTCCAAGTGCTGGAAAATCTAGAAGCATCTTAATTATATAACCTGAGGAGTCCAGGGAAACGAGTAGAGTGCATTCACAACCAGGGATTCCAAGCCCCTTAGGAAATGACTCTGCAGGAGGAACCACTGGGGCAGAACGTGCTTGGAAATACACACTGCATGTGAAAGTAACAGTTTCCCAAAGGCAGAGCTGACAAGACGGGGCGTACGAGTCAAGGCTGAGGATGCAGCTCAGCAGTTAAGAACACTGCTGCTCTTCCAGAGGACCCAGGTTTGCTTCCCTAGCACCTACATGGCAGCTTACTGTACAGAAGATATCTTGTGTATTATACAGATGCATCACCTGCCAATTAAAAAGCCTATGGCGGGGCTGGCTGGTGAGATGGCTCAGCGGGTAAGAGCACTGACTGCTCTTCCAAAGGTCCTGAGTTCAAATCCCAGCAACCACATGGTGGCTCACAACCATCCGTAATAAGATCTGACACCCTCTTCTGGTGTGTCTGAAGACAGCAACATATAGTAAATAAATAAAAAATTTTAAATAAAAAAAATACAGTTAAAAAGCCTATGGCTTAGGCAGGAACAGGAGGTGGGGCATCTGGGAGGAGAAAGAATTCTAGATAGAGCTAGGCAGGAGATTCGCCTGGGAATATGTGAGGAGATATAGATGCATGGTACCTGTGCTTAGGTAACTAGCCACATGGCAGAGTGGAGTCTAGTCAGAGTAGAGCCTAGCTATATGGCCCAGGTAACTGTAAATACATTTTGAGTCTGAGACTTATTTCTGAGAGCACGGGGCTGGGAGGAAGAGCAGTTCTAACTTTTACAGCTTACAAAAGTCCGTAACTCCAGTCCCAGGACTCTTCCAGCGTCCATAGGCACTGTATAAACATGGTTCACAGGTATACATGAAGGCAACACTCAAACATATTAAAAAATAAAGTTAAATGCATGCTCAGTGAAAGAGACGGCAGACACCAAACTACATGTCAGCAGCCACTAGTACTGGAGAAAAGACCTGTCTGACCTTGAGTAAACTGCCAACATCCACCCACACCCCACATCCCATACCATACAGATGTAAGCACTATACAAACCTCCCTAAACACATTATTCAAACCCAAGACATATCCAAGGTAGATACACAAGACCACTCAAACTCGCCATGCCATAGCTACCATCATGCCAGAGTTCAATCGTGCAAACCCAGGGGGTTGGGGCTCACTCTTAAGAAACAAGAAATATACATCCAAGAGAAGCATTCAATCATTTTAGAGAGCCCCACGGACTGATGGGAGTAATTGGGAAAGCTATTAAAAGGCAAATGCCAAAAAGAAAAAAAAGAAAAAGAAAAAGAAACAAGAAATATTCTAAAGAGATTAGACTATTTTGAAATGAGTTGGCATGTGAAGCCTTACCTTTATGTTCCACGTGTCAACATCAAATATGAATGTAAGTGAGTGGACACATGGATGGACAGATCGGTGGGTGTGTGGATTGATGGACAGATCAGTGGGTGTGTGGCTGGATAGACAGATGGGTAGACTGGATGGATGGGTAGGCAGATATATGGACAGATGGGTAGATGGGTGAATGTTTGTATGAATAAGTGGGCAATAGAAAAAGGATGGGTAAGTGGATGAATAGATAATTGGGCAAATGGATAAATGGGTAAGTAGGTGGATAAGTCGGTAGTAGACAGACACATGAATGATGGGTGAGATAGTAAATAGATGAGCAGGTAGTAGACAGAAGGATAGATGGATAGACAAATGATGGGTAGAGAGATAGATGGAGGAGTGAATTGTAGATAGATGGATAGATGGACTGATGGATGCATGGCATAAGTGGGTGGATAGATGGATGGATGGATGGATGGATGAATGGATGGGTAGATGGATGGGTAGATGGATGGGTAGATGGATGGGTAGATGGGT
>NW_022196897.1:15192167-15200951 GCF_008632895.1 Mastomys coucha
GGGTGGATGGGTAGATGGATGGGTAAATGGGTGGGTGGATGGGTGGATGGGTGGATGGGTAGATGGATGGGTAGATGGATGGGTAGATGGGTGGGTGGATGGGTGGATGGGTAGATGGATGGGTAGATGGATGGGTAGATGGGTGGGTGGATGGGTAGATGGATGGGTGGATGGGTAGATGGATGGGTAGATGGATGGGTAGATGGGTGGGTGGATGGGTGGGTGGATGGGTGGATGGGTAGGTGGATGGGTGGATGGGTAGATGGATGGGTGGATGGGTGGGTAGATGGATGGGTGGATGGGTGGGTAGATGGGTGGGTGGATGGGTGGATGGGTAGATGGATGGGTAGATGGGTAGGTGGATGGGTGGGTGGGTAGATGGATGGGTAGATGGATGGGTAGATGGATGGGTGGATGGGTGGGTAGATGGGTGGGTGGATGGGTGGGTAGATGGATGGGTGGGTGGATGGATGGGTAGATGGATGGGTAGATGGATGGGTAGACGGGTGGGTGGATGGGTGGGTGGATGGGTGGATGGGTGGATGGGTAGATGGATGGGTAGATGGATAGGTGGGTGGGTGGATGGATGGGTGGATGGATGGGTGGGTAGATGGATGGATGAGTGAGTGGATGGATAGACAGATGGACACTGGGTTATAGATAGAGATGTAGAGGTGGTGAATAAATGAGCAGGTAGTGGGTAGAAAATGGATAATTGAAAAATCAGTGTATTACTATATAGAAGGCTAGATAAATGATACATAGAGATATGGGTGAGTGAATAGTGGATAGATGCATGGACAGATGGATAGAGATGGACTGACTGATGCATAGAGTAGGTAAGTAGCAAATGGATGGATGAATAAGTGGATAGATTGGTAAATAAGTGGGTGAATGGATGGTTAGATGATTGGATAAGTAGATAGATGGATGAATGGGTGGATGAGTGAGTAGCAGGTTGGTGGTGGATAGGTTATTGGATGGATGAGTAGGTAGTGTGTGGGTGGGAGGGTGAGTAGATGGAAGGATGGATGGATGGATGGATGGATGGATGGATGGATGGATGGATGGGTAAATGGATGGTGGAGGAGCTAGAAGGGATTGACAAAAGAAGTTCCACGGTCTTAGTTTCTCTCCTGTTATGAGAAAATGCTCTGACAAAAGCAACTTAAGGGAGAAAGGAACTATTCTGGCTCATAGCCCATCATGTTGGAGAAGTCAAGGCGGCAGAGGCTTGAAGCAGCCAGTCACATCACAGTCAAAAATCAGAGAGCATGGATGCCCGTTTAGTTCACTTTATCAATTATACAGTCCATAACCTGAGAACCCTCAGTAAAAATGGGTCACACACATCAGTTAACCTAATCACGACAATTCCTTGTATTCATGCCCACAGGCTACATAATCCCTCACATGTGTCCCTGGAGGCCTGTTTCCTTGGTGTTTCCACATCTTACCAAGTTGACAACATTAAGCATCACACCTGCTAAACATGACACAGTCCCTCCTTCACGACATTGATACCGACCACTTACTACTTGCTTTGTGGTAGGCTTAGCTTATTGTGTCTGGATAATGAGAACTAGAGAGAAAAGGACAGTGCCCAGGTCAGTCTGGACTGAGCCATGCGGTCCTAGTATGTGTATCTATGGGCTGTACCTCACAAGACCACAAGGACCAGCTGCTGACAGCAAAACCTTTCCTGGTCCCAAGTCTTGCACATGATCACTGAAGTCTACCCAGTGGACAGAGGTAGGCATTAAGAGATCCACCTGCAGGCTACCTTTCTAATACCTCCTCTCACCCAATGTGACCTCGAAAGCCTATGTTAAAAGCAGTAGGGCTACCACTCACCATTGGCCTGGATCCCTGCAGGTCTGTGCTGTGGAGCAATCACATCCCCTCTGCCTGTTTGCCCATCCCCAACCCTCTGGGATGTCCAGCCATCTCCTATGGAAGCTGCCACAGTCCAGAACTCTCTGTCTGGATAGACAGAACCAACACAAGCTAGAGCTGACATATCTATACAGCCCCTCAGTCTCCCACTGTAACTCCAGCTGGCAATTCCTCCAGCCAGACCTCAGTAAGAGCAATCCATCCAACCAGGCAGAAGCAATCAGAACAGAACTCCACTGCCCCAGCAAAAGCTGCTGCCCTCAGGACCCAGGAGCAGACCCTGCCAGAGATTCTGGATCCTCTGAGCCCAGGCTGAAAACAGTGTCCAAGGACTGGGGACTGTGCCATCCCCAAGCCCCTCTTGCTTGGACAGGCTGTGTGATCAGAAGTTTCCTGTCCGCAATTCTGCTGTCATTAAGGATCAATAAGCAGGAACTGCTTAGATCCAGCCCACGCAGCAAACTCCCCTTATCAGCCACTAGCACTCATCTGAACGCACTCGTGGGAAGAGCCAAATGGCACGATTATGAAGCTCATTTGAATATGTTGCCCCGGAAACTCACCTATCTGCCGTGGGAATCTGCAGCCCACACTGCTGCATATTCAGGGACAAATCACCATAAATTGCTTTCCAAGTCCGGCCTGTATACCCATCCCGCTTTCCCCTTTTTCTAAATATCAAAAGCAAGGTCAGGAAAAACTTGGCAGTACTGTCTTTGGAATGACAATTGCCAGAAAGAAGTGATTAATTATGGAACGTGTATAATCAGAGCTCCGCACTGAAGCTTCCAGCAGGAGGAGGCTGGAAAAACAAAAGCAGACAGAGACGCAGCCATTTCTCATCCATAGCATTTTGCCAGAGTCTCATTATGCCCAACGCTAGTGTTTCTTGAAGGGATTCAGCAGGTTGGGAAAGACAGGATAAGCCAGTCCACAGCCAAAGAGCAGCTGAGCAGCATAATGAGAAATACCACTAACCAATGACAAGTGAGGGGCAGTGACTCTACAGTGGAGGGTATTACAGGAATGCCTGGCTGTCCTTAGAGGAGCTGGGTGGGTGGGTGGGTGGGTGGACGGACGGACGGACGGACAGATGGAAGGAAGGAAGGGAAAGAGGGGAAGGGGACTCAGGATCCCTCTGGCAAGCCTTCCTGATGAAAGAAGAAGAGAAAAAGTTGACATTTGAGTGCCACTTTGGCCTGCAAGCCCAAGTTGGCTAACCCAGGCTTCAAGATTTCTACCTGCACCTATATTTATACACACACCCTAGGAATGACTGCTCTATTTTGCACTGAGAACAACAGAACCCAGAGAAACAATGTGACTTTACCAAGACCTCGTGGCTGTGGAGGCCTGAGCCTCAAAGCTCAAAGCTCAGGTCCTAACCATGCAGGAGCCTAGGGCTGATATAGACAGCTTCCCTAAAGTGGACAATGGTCCTAACCCAGAGAGACTTAGCTGGCAACAGTGCTGGAAGAGCCATGTTGCCTTTCTAATGTCTGCCCCACTCCTAATTAGGAACAAAAAGCTGCGGACCCAGCCTGGAAGGTCTTCTTGCCCACACCTTGCACATAGTGCAAAAAGACCAAAGGCAGGGATGAGCCCACTCAGAGGCGGTCGACTCAAAGAGCATTAGGGTGACAGGAGACGCTAACCGCACCGGTGGGATTTGGGTGGTGAGCTGGTCCAACATGGCTTAGACCTTCATATCCAGCTAATCACAGCAAAAAAATGGCAGGGGGCTGGGCCTGAAGAACAACAACCTTGCCTTCCTCCCTGTGCTCACAGCTCCTGGGTCCCTATGGGTTGTGCTGGGTTGGGGCACAGAGTATGACTCTGTGATGGGAGGTAGGCAAGCTGGCAGTGAAGTGAGCACAATTCTTACTAGTTCACACCTTTCCTGTCCCACTGCAATCAGTCAGCCAGGACACTATGTAAGAGGGATCTGTCTCAAGGTGGATGGGGACAGGGGCCTAGGAAAAAAACTGAGATGTGCACCAGGGCAAAAAGTCTGGCTAGGCGATCTTGGAGACAATCATGGCGTTAATCTTAGGAACCAGGAAAAAAGAGACTTGGGAGGTGGGGCCTACCTGCACTCCCGGATGATAGGATGAAGCTGGCCATTGTCTGAGCACATGTCCCTTTCTGGGCAGCTACTTCAAATGGAGAGGTTCCAAAGGCCTCTGTTAGTCAGAAACAGTGGCACAGATGAAGGTGCATAACTGCATTAATACTCATTAAGTGCCTACTATTTGCCAAGCATATTATAGAAACTATTTTAATCAATCTCAGATTGTGAATGAAACTGGCTGAGAAATATAAACTAAGAGAAACGTAAGGCCTGGGCTCAGGTCCTGCCACTGACTGACTGCACATCTCGCTAAATATGTCCCTATCTATTGTACTAGACATAACAGATCATAACACCCATACTACATTACTTCCCTGACCCCTGCCTATGTCCAGGCAGGCATCACTAATCAATCCTGGTGCTCATTCCTACTAAAACTGGGGCTACCTATATAGTGTACCCTTTGCAGTGTTCCCAGCAGCCATTGCTATCAGATATGTGATATACAATAAAGAAACTGCCCACTTGGGAAGCTCCTGGACAGAAGAACCACAGGGTTCACATGAGCACTGACCAGATTCACAAAGCTCTTGAGTATTGTATCTGAGACAGTACCAGACAGGGCTGGGTTGTAGCAATCCCTACCAGAATACTGCGGCAAAATCCTCAGAGGAAGGAGCTTGGCCACCATCTGGTCCACACCCTTCAGTTAACAGACAGGAAACGTAAAACCAGCTCTGGAGATGACAACAACCAAGAGGCCACCCAGCAATTTCCAGGCAGAACCCAGTCTAGGACAGAGATTCTGCCTGCAGCCCAAGGCTCCTGTCTGCTGGCATCATCTGTGTTCAACATGACGGGTACTTTCCCAGCCTCCTGCAAATTTCTTGCCAGGAAGATTTCCTCTATTCCCTCAAACTCCAAAGAGGCAGTTCTGTGGTGTTTTCATTTACAAAGGAGCCACTGAGGCCCAAGGGTTCCTGCCGAGAAGAGAGGACGCAAGACAGGCCCTACACAGCCCTCTGACAACAGGACCCCACTCTTTAACCCTTGTTGCCCAGAAAGGCCAGCTGTCCATCTGGATGTGAGGATGATGACAGTGGCTGATGGACAGGCACAGCCCTTAAAACCACAGCCTGGTCGCCCAGCCAGGATCTGCAGCCCAATGGAAGATGGGAAACTCATCCACCCCATCCGCCCGGCCATGGCAGGCACACTCACCATCCGTGAAAGCCAGTTCACTCATCCCCAGTAATCCTCTGCCCCCACCTGAGAGATACCCTGCATGGGCACCAGGATGCAGCACCCTCTGCTTGGCCAGTTGGCCAGGAGGAGCACAGACAGTACAGACACACTGGACAGCACCAAGTCCAGCTGAAGATAGCCTATTTCATCCTTCTCATGATACAACCCAAGACAGATGGAGATGAGGTTCCACATCCTGTAGCATGGGCCCCTGACAGGAGGGACATGGTTCGCAAAGGAAACTGGCATGTTGAGGTTTGGTCTGTTGCTATGTATTTAATGCTAAATACTGGCCCCCAAGGTCTGGTTGCTTCAGGGACAAGGAAGTCCTCGTGTACTCCTCACACCCGGCCACCACTACCTGTCCAAGAGCTCCCACTCCATACTCTCAAAAGTGTGCATGTTCAAATGCTTTATTCACACATAAACCTGTTCACACACACACACACACACACACACACACACACACACACACGCTCACACAAAGCTCGTGCACCAAGATATTCACACACAGCCATACCCAAGGATATGAGCTCACACCCTACATACACATGCTGACACTAGAATACATAGGCAAGCACTCACAAACACACTAATTTCCTTGCATGATGTATTAGTTATTGTTGTGAGAAAAGCAACTTTAGGAAGTATTTATTTTGGCTCATGGTTTTAGGATACAGTCCATCATGGTGGAGGGAAGTCCCGGTGGTAGGAACTTAGAGCTGCAGTCAGGAGTCAGTGAGGGATGAACGCTGGTACTAGCTTGCTTTCTCCTTTTATTCCACCCATGGAACCCAGCCCACGGACGGTACCGCTCACATCAGGCTGTCATCCTACCTCCCTTAGCCTGTTCTAGCGAATACCTCAGGGACATGCCTAGAGGCCTGTCTCCTAGGTGATCTCATACACTATCAATTGGAGAACTAATATTAACAGCCACACAAAATTCAACACCCTCTTCTGGTATCCATGTGCCCTGGACACACATGTGGTGTACAGACATACATGCGGACAAAACACTCATATAGAAACTTTTTCAAGTTTTACTTAATTTACATGTATGGGTATTTTGCCTGCATGTATGTCTATGCGCCATGTGTGTGCTGTGCCTGCAGAGCCCAGAAGAGAGCATCAGATCCCATGAAACTGGAATTACAGACCATTGTGAGCAGCCAGGCGGGTGCTAGGAATTCCTCTAGAAGAGTAGTTAGTGCTCTCAACACTGAGCCATTTCTCTAGCCCCCATATATAATTTATTTTTTTTTTAAAGACTGAAGGATGAGAACATAGCCATAAGGAGGAAAAGGGCAAGACTGGTCTGGTAGAGCCTTCTGCAGCTGGAAAGACTCCTTGAAGCTTCAGGAAAGAGTGAGGTCCTCCACACCCCAATTTTAGAATTCTTGCTAGAATAAATTCTTTTTCTCTCAGTACTGGGAATGAACCACAGGCCTTATGCATGCTAGGCACTCATGTGCCGCCACTGAGCCCAGGTTCTTGGTTTTTGTGGCACTATAACTGTAGTGGTTTATGTTGGCCACCAGAGTACATTAGCTTCAAGGTGAGGGTCACCAAGGCTGAGGCTCACCCTCCAGGCCAGACAAGCCACTTAGTCTGCCCATGACACTAGACTGGGCACCCAAGGGCCTAAGCTCTCAGAGCTGAGGGCCACCAGCCATCAAGGCAGAATTCCAAGGTCATTGGACCAAAAAAGGCAAAGTTCATCTCCCCAAAAGGTGGTCCAGAAGCTAGTCCCTGGCTTTCATTGTCAGGCATATAATGACCTTCCTTTTCAGAATGACCTCAAAGACCCCACTTTAGAACCAGCCCCCACCAGCACTCTGCGGGGAGCCTTCCCTTCTTATACTGTGGGATGCTTGGATGCCCATCCACTCCTTACCCAGAACCACTACCATCTTCTCATCTAGCACCCCCTGAGGGTTTACAAGGAGCTCTTGTGGTTAAAAAAGGGACTCCAGGAAAAGTCTATGGCCAGTAAGCTCTATGGAGAAACGCATATTCACAGAGTCTGCAGAGAGGGCCTGTGGGCAGCAGTGGGAAGGCACAGTTGAGCCAGTTGCACAACACACAGAGTCAGCTGACAACTGGCTGTGCAGACACTTAAAAATTTACAGGAACATACTGGAACAATGTGTAATAAGAACAGCACTAACTCTCCTGCCTCAAACACCTGTCTAGCTGATGGACAGAAGCAGGTAGGGCTCAGCAGAGGGGTCCCTCAGGGACACACTACAACCCTGAGCAATGAGCTCCCATCTCAGGGGGCTGGCAGTCAGCTAGGACTGGCACTATATGCCCATCTAAACAGAAGACCCCAGATTCAGTTCTACTCTGAGGTTTAAGCACATCCGTCACCGGAGGCTCACAGGCAACTGACCACTCTCCATCAATTGACTTTGGCAATTCTCGTGGCCATGGAGGAGATTCAAAACTAATGGATCACCCGCTCCAAAGCCAATTGCGACAATCAGCCATGCGACCTCTAGGCCATATGCACAGGCATGTGCACACATGCTCAACAAAGCCACCCACATGACTAGCATAGGTTCCGCCCTCACCCACTGGTTATGTGTCACCTACATACTTGCCCTACCTCCAGGTGGGACAAAGGCCAAACCCAGTCCCCTGCCATTCAGCAAAGAAGCACTTCCTCCTACACATGAGTGTCTGCCCTCAACCCTGGGCGCAGATGCTCTGTCCAGTGACTAGAAGCCACCACTTCCCAGAAGATCAGCAGCTGCTGGGCAACAAGGTCATATCTCCATACAGGAGCTAGTTTTTACCTACAAACGTCATCAAGCTCTTTACAAAAAAGAGTTTTTCCTATACCTATGGAACACCTCTATCAGAAGTTACTTGAAAACAAGACTAGAGATGTGACCTTGTGAAAGAGACGGCAAGTGTCAAGTCAGTGAAGGAGAGCTGGCCCCTGACCCTCCCCACCAGTCTGGGTTGACCTAGTCAGCTATCACCCAGGCCTAGATCCAGGGCTCTGAGTTGGCCCACCCTAACAGCTCCCCCATCTATGAGCTGCTAAAGCACATAAAAAGGCTGGTCCTGCAGAACCATAGCTGCACAACCTCCATGAGTCTGGGCAAGCGTCCAGTGCAGCAGAAGCCAGAGGCCTTGAACCAGACCAATGGCTCATTGCACTGAACATTTGCATGTAAACCTATTTGGGCAAAAGCTGTTTCAGGGGGGAGGGGGAACCAACCGTGTGACACCACAGCTCCCAATGCCACTACAAAGAACAAATATGTGATAGAGAGGCAGGAAAGATGTAGGATCAGAGCAGTGCATGCACAGCAGAACTGGAGACTTGATAGTGATAGCTGTGATGGGTTGGGAGAAGGCTGCCATTAATAGAGGAGCAGGTCGTTACCCGCTAGGGTCTCCAGGATACTGTGCAACAGCCTGGAGCTTGTGTGGACTCAGCCCCCCAAAGCTGCCCAGTCACACCATCACTTTGGCTCTGAACAGCAACAACAGGATGACCTAGATGAAGAATAGATTGGACCTCCTCCTCCACCACCACCTCCTCCTCCCCCTCCTCC
>NW_022196897.1:15201048-15230818 GCF_008632895.1 Mastomys coucha
CCCCCTCCCCCTCCTAAAAAGGCCTCCATGGTCCATGCTTCTCCTGGAGGCCATGCCGGTCAGTGGCCTGTGCTTTGGCAGAGAACCATGTTGATGTCCAAGGGCTACATTGTCATTGGAGACCAGACGGAGGTCCTTGGCACATGTTGATGCCGGATACCAAGTGGATGCTCCCAGCCCATGCTGTTGCCAGGGACCACGTAGAAGCCCAGGATCTGTGCTCCCACTGATTGTGAAGGTCTGCTTTTCTCTCCTTCCTTTGGTGGGGAAGGGGAGGCCATGGAAGGGACTGGAAGGTGAACACAATCATGGTGCATGGTGTCAGAGTCCCAAAGAGGAAGCTACTCTTGAGTGTCATCGATGAGAGCAGACATACAGTTGAGAAAAATGAACATAAGAGGTTCCTGTGACAACTCCAGCCTCCACCCCACCCCCACCAAAGTAACAGCCTAGAAAGGAAGCCATCATGGAGAACTCAAAATTTTTTGTGATAAGGATGCTCTCCACAACTGATGGCTTCTGGAGGGGGTGCAGGTAGAGAAGGACACAGTTTCCCTTAGGGGGTGGACACTGGGGGTTTGACCATGTTCAAGTGAGTATGTGGACAACACAAAATGGACTTGTGGTAAGTTTATGTTCGGTTGATTTTCTTTTCCTTTCTTTTTTGGGGAACGGGAGGTCATGGAAAAGACTGGGAAGTGAACTCGATCACGGTGCATGATGTGAGAGTCCCAAATAATCAATAAAAATAGTACGTTAAAAAAAACTACAGAGACTTAAAGTGGAAACTTAAGGGTTCTTTGGCAAGTGAGCTGTGTCAGATGGTGTTCCGCTAAAGCAGACATGGGAAGAAACACATGATGGAGGATTCTTCACTGACAACATGCACGTATTGGTATACCTGACATTGTGTAGTTGAGCTCCATTTTGTTGGGACTCCACAGAGAGAAACACACCAAAAAACTTTTGATGTACAAAAGCTGGTGACGTGCTGCAGCTTCTTGCTGCTTCTGCAGACTCAGACTCAGGCCAACTGGCAGAGTGCTGTCAGCTGAGGCAGACGCACGTGCTGAGGAAAGCCACGTGATCTTTGGAGGGAGTATAAATAGGACTTAAGGGATGGTGAGACAGTTGCCTGTAGAGCTAACTCTGCAAACACTTCTTGGTCTCCCATCTTCACTGATCTTCACTTCGCTGAGAGAGACGTGGCAGGAGACTTGTCCTGGTGTGCTTACTGATCCTGGTTGCTCCTGCTGACTGGATTCAACTGAGGCCTGGCTGTTCCTGTTAGGTCATGCCACTGCTGCAGCTATCCCAACACTACTGAATTTTGCTGCTGGTGTATCCGAGAAGTGTTTGAGAGTAGACTGAGCTGCCACTGCGGTCCTGCAAACTGAACTGCTGATTTCCTGACAACACTGATGGGATTTGCTCCAAAGAACAATTTCTAAACAGGTCCACTCCCCTCAGCCCCCGCATCCTTTCTATTTCACTACCTCTGGTGGGTGGTGGGCTACAAGGGAGGTTAAAGCATTTGAGAACCATCATTAAAAGTAGGCCTTTAAAAAATTAAAGCTACAGAGACTGGGCAGTGGTGGCCTCCATCCTTTCATCCCAGCACCTGGGAGGCAGAGGCAAGTAAATATCTGAGTTTGAGGCCAGCCTGGTCTACAGCATGAATTCCAGGGCAGCCAGGGCTACAGAGAAACCCTTTCTCAAAATTTTAACAACAACAACGACAATAATAATAAAGTATAGAGATTAGAAAGATGGCTCAGTGGTTGAGAGCACTGGCTGCCCTTCCAGAGGACACAGATTGGAATCTCAGAATCCACATGGCAGCTCACAACCTAGATGGTTATAATAATGAGTTTGTTCCTAGCACCCCCGTGGTCTGCTCACAATTGTATGTAATCTAGCTCCAAGAGACCCAGCGCCCTCTCTGAACTCTTGTTGCACACACATACACACACACACACACACACACACACATATTCATAAATGTTTTTTAAACTAACAACAAAAAAAAAACCCACCTGTAGCTTTCTATTTAAAGTACTTAAAGATGTCAGCTTAGACTTCTCAGACCTACAGAAGCTCCAGCCACTCCTGGCCTGAGCGGAGCAGCTAAGAGGAGCTGTTCTGGTAAACTGCGGTGCCCAGAGAGACAGTGTGATGGGCAAGCCAACACACTAGAGAGTCATTCCATGCTGACCCCAGGCTCATACCCACACCTTGTCATATACCAATCAGGAATGTCTAAGGGACCCCATACCAATCTCCATGTGTCCACATTTCAAAGGGTCCACTTAAGGCCCGCAGGCTCTTCATGTGACTACCACAATAACAGCTTCTAAAGCCTTTGAGCCTTCCCAAAGGTTTGTCTCCAGAGGACCACAGACCTAAGTCTGAATGCATCAAATCCTGTTAATGGCTTCTGAACCAGCGCCTTCATGTGCCACCGCCAGAGCACCCTGAGGCCTTCCCAACCACGCAATCATTCTGCTCAGGGCAGCTTTCAGCATGGCTGTGTCCAGCTGGAATTGGGCAGCGCCAACACACTCCCATCTGCCACTTCACGGTCTGGGTAGCTCTGCGTCCCTGTCACATTGATGAGCAGCCTGGCACAGTCGGGTGCATCTCATAGAGTTCACTAACCCCAAATGGGTAAAAGGCCCAGTGACCACTATGCCCTGTGGCTACCGCATGCTGCATTGATGTAGCTAATTGCTTGTCACGAGGCTTGGACACATGCCACACACTGTGTGCACGGTCCAGGACACAGACAAGTTTCCTGGGTGGCTCTCCTCTGGGGTAAAGCAACAAACATTACAGTAGTGTCCTTCCTCGAACTGCTCCAAGCAGCCATGAGAACTCTGAAATGAGCTGTGCTTGGTTAGTGGCCAAGCACAGCCCAAGAGAGAGGCAGGTGCTTGCACAGGCCAAGGGCCCCTCACAGACCTGTCACGAAGCACGCACCTACTCCACAGGCAGAAAGAACAAGAGACATTGTGGGGGCCGCTCCCCAACTGCTGAGCTTACTCACCTGCCCTCCATGAGGCCGTTCCCCCTAAATGCTGAACTCACTGTGGGAAATCTACACCCATCCTTGTAGACTCCATTGGAGCCTAGAAAGGTTACAAATTATACCTCAGTTATGAACTTGGTCAAGTCAAGCTGCTGCTGGGACTCCATGTTCACCTAGAAGATGAAGATGGGAGACCACCCAGTCTAAGCACTAACTAGGAGCATAGAATCTTGGTCTGTGTAAGAGCCAATGAGGATGGAGAAAGGAGCTAGAGAGGAGGTGGGTCACAGGAAAGCCCTGAGGGCATCCTGACCCCAAACAGGTGTGAGGACAGCACAGGATAAGCTGGATCATCCAACATCCTGCCCACCACAGCCTAGAAGCATTTGAAAGACCACAAAACCTCTGTCATGGGGCTGCAGATGTGGCTCAGTTGGTAGGACGCTCACTGACATGCATAAAGCCCTCTTTTTAACCCCAAAACACCATAAAATAGTGCATGAGGGCCATATCTCTAATCCCAGCCCTTGGGAGGTGGATCATAAACTCTCTGTCAGTCATTCTTGGCTACATACCCAGTTCAAGACTAGTCTGAAATACATGAGACCCTGTATAAAATGAGGAGGAGGAGGAGGAGGAGGAGGAGAAGGAAAAGACAGAAGAAGAAGAGGAGGAAGAGGAAGAGGAAGGGGGAAAGGAAGAAGACAATGATGATGAAGAAGATGAAGAAGAAAAAAGGGAGTAAGGCAGAGAGAAAACTGTATCCTGGAAAAGGGAGGGGTGGTCATCTTGTGAGCACAATGTGAGCTCTGGCACAGCCTGACTAGGGACAGGTAGAGATAAGAAAGCATCACACTCTGCCCCCCTCTGCCCAGAGCAGTGTCAGACACGTCTGTGCCTGTGTCTAGGGAGTGTACATAAATCCCAAATCTCCCTCTGATGACATAAGTCCAGCTCGAGAAAATGAGAAGGACACTGGGTCCTGCTCCTCAGAGCACCCTACAGCATTGCTCATCCTAATGTGATGTGCATACAGTGTGGGAAATAGCCACTTCCCAGACAGCCCAAAGAGCCTATCCATAGCTAAGCATTGCTAGTGACCAGGCCAGCACCCAGTTCCTTCACACCTGGAGCTCAGCCATCATCTGAGAGCAGACGGTTCTGCAGTTTGACCAGGCTGTCCCAAACATGGCAGGTATAGGATGAGCTCTCCCTCCACAGCATCCTGACAGCAGGATTTCCCAGCTACTGACAGAGCAGATGCAATAGGAGTCTTGAAGATGGGAGCTCAACCTGAGAATGAATGGCTCCTGGGCTCAAGCACTGGTCGATGGGGCAGGGTGGCTGTGAGGGCCAATCAGCAGGCACACCCTCTGTCCCCAGTCTGGGTACCCTCAGGGGTACTTGGACGGAAGCATGAGGAACTGAGAGCTAGACGGGATACCCAGTGAGCGATCGCAGGTCTGGGGCCTCCTAGGTGGAAGTAGAGAATGGTCTCATCTTTCCAAGTCCACCCACCCACCCACAGTTTCCTGAGAGGGGCCCAGCAGAGGCCAGGATTCCTGAAATGAGGATATCTGGGCCTGCAAAAGCTCTACACCTAGGATCCCCTGCCCCAGCACCTATGAAACACCAACTGTCCACAGGACCACTCAGATCCTTCTCCCTCCACCATTACAGACCTAACCCACTCACACTCCGAGAGGTGCCAGAAGGTTCCCAAAGACATAGCCTTAGATCTTCACTGAGGGAGAGGATAGAACCAAATGAACTAGGAGAGACCAGAGGCCAAGAGAGCACACAACTGCCAATGGTTACACAGGGAGTATGGGGGGGGTGTGACAATGTTCCCTCTTGTCCCTCCCCAGAAGCTCCCTATCTTCTTAGCCACAAGGACTCCAGCTCTACATTGGTCCAGGATAAGCCTCCTAATGCAGGAGGGAAGAGAAGGGAAGGCTCTTAGGGAATCACCTCCCTACTATCCCTGGGCAGGAAGATGAGGGCATCCCCAAGGACCCTCCAGGAGCAACAGAAGCTGAGGGCGGGTCTAGCAGCTGAGCATCAGCCATGCAGGGTCTACATGAGTCATACAGCCCACTAGGATGACAGACAGGGAAGGTACTGGGAGCCAGCCCTAGAGGGGATACCCAGAGCAGGCACAGCTAATGCCAGAAGAGGGCCAGCTATTCTCAGGTTTACCTTGAACACAGGCAGCACAGGTATCCAGCTCAAGTGGCTGAACCTTTTACAGTCACGGTCCACACCTGAGAGACAGGACATCTGTCAGAACGCCAGAAAGCAGAAATAGACAAGAGGCCTGGACTCTACATCTCGTGGGCAAAGAGAGGCACTAGGCAAGGTACAGCCAGCTACAGCCTGTGGGGTAAATATGAAGCAGCCTTGCTGTGTGCCTGTCACCCTCCCAACACAGTAAGAAGAATGACACCAGCTCTGACAGAAGCCAACTGTGCTCAGTGAAATAAGACAGACACAAAGGAACAAAAAGCATGTGACTCCACTCACACAAGGTGCCTACAAGTCAAAGTAGAAGAGCAGATGTCAGGAGCCGGGAGAGGAGGAGAGGAGTGTCTCTTGGGGGCAGTTTTAATTTTGAAGACAAGAACTGCTAGTGGGGGGAGGGGTGGCTCAGCTGGTAAAACATGTGCTGTGTGCCTGTGAGAACCAGCGTTTAGATCCCCAGGATCTATATAGATGTGAGATGGAAGTGGTGGCCTTCTGTAATGCAGCACTGAATAGGGAAGCTGGTCAGCCAAAACAACCACATCTGCAAACTGAGCTGAAATGAGAGCCCCTACCTCAGTGTATAAGGCAGACCATGAGCAAGAGAGACAAGAGACCATCAACTCCTGATGTCCACATATCTACACGCGCTGATACACAAATGCACACGTGCATACACACATGCAAACATGTTCACACGCATGCACACACCTCACATGCAAAAATCAAAAAGTGGAGAAAATGGCAGTAATAATGGCCACACAGATGCTACTGAAGCTCATGCCCAGGAACGCTCAGACAGTGCATTTATCAAATGTGTGTTCTGCCACAATAAAATGGAAAAAAAAAAAAAGCTGCTGGGGCTGGAAAAGATGGCTCAGTGACTAACCATTAATGTCAGTCCCCATAAGTCTAATACCCTGAGTCTGGACCCCAGAATGCTAAAAGCCAGACATCTGAGCTGGAAAGATGACTCAGTCATTAAGAGCACTGGCTGTTCTTCCAAAGGATCCAGCACCCACAAGACAGCTCACAACTGTCTGCAACTCCAGTCTCAGGGTATCTGGGACACCCCTTTCTGGCCTCTGCAGGTACTGCACATACATGGGGCACAAACATGCACGCAGATAAAACATCCACACCATTTTTTAAAATGCTGTGGTTCAAGCAAGCATCCATGATCCCAGAGCATCTGTGAGAAAAGGAAGGCAGAGGCAAGAGACTATCCAGAACCTCACAGACCAGTTCACTTGGCTTATCCACCAGCGAAAAACACTGTCTCAGACAAGGTGGATCGGGGTTATCCTCTGATCTCCACATGTGCATCATAGTATGCACACACACCCCAGCACACAAATACACACCATGTATCTATCTCTCTCACACACACACATACACACACTCATGTATCTTTTCCTCTACACACACACACACACACACAGCACAAAACCTACATGCCTCCTCTACACACACACACCATAAACTGTTGCACTAGGACACTGACCCCAAGTGTCAGCTCCAGGTCCTAGGATCCCTTCCATCTCCCTGTACAATGGCTCCAGTCACCCTAAGCAGTTTCCATAGAAACCACAGCCCAGAAGACAAGCCTATCTCAGCTGCAGCTCCTGTTCAGGGACAACCTTTCCCAGAGTTGTAATAAGGTGTGCCAGTCTTTTTTTTTTTTTTTCCCTGAGACAGGGTGTCTCTGTATAGCCCTAGCTGTCCTGGAACTCACTCTGTAGACCAGGGTGGCCTTGAACTCAGAAATCCACCTGTCTCTGCCTCCCAAGTGCTAGGATTAAAAGTATGTGCCACCACTACCCGACTATGCCATAGTCTTATTACAGGTGAGGTCCAGCTGGTCTCACTGTGTCAGAACTACGTAATGGCTGGGTTTGCCTCAGCTGGCACTTGAGAAAGTGATTTTTCTGTGAAAGGGACATCCCCAGGCTGGCTTCAATATACTTGATGTTCAGCCCCCAAACCCAAGGGTAGGTGGGATTATTTGTGGTAAGCACTCACACACTATCTAATTTTCCCCTCCACAATAACAGATGTGGCATACCGCCTAATTAAAGAAGTAGGGCCTTATGAGTCACTAATCATTCTAAGAGGGAACACTGAGCTGTAGTAGCCTGCACCATCCACAAGACACTCTTTACAAACAGTACACAGGGATCATACTGGAGCTGGATCTCAGGGACCAGAAGTGTCAAACCCAGCTAGAAATCTGAGGCAGGACAAGAGCAAGAGAGGGAACCCAGGCCCTAGCTCCATGGGCTTTCAGCCTGCTGCTACCATCTGCCCTCAATTTGAAAGGTCATGCCTCCTGGAAGATAACATAGAAACTCACAAAGGCGTGAAGCATGCAAGGGATGCTACAGGGCCCCAAGTCAAGTCACTTCATGTCACTCGGCTTGAGTTCCTTGTCCAGGATATTAGAAGACAACAGTGCTGTTCTCAGAGCCCTGAACAGGGCTACAAGCTCTGAGGAGAACAAACACACACAAACACACACACACACACACACACACACACACACACACACACACACAAAATGGCTGCCAAAGTCACAGCAGCCAGCCTCCAGGCAAGACCTAATGTGGAGGTTACTTCCCTTCCATCGAGGCACTCTGAGCAGGTCCCAGCTGCAGGCTGACAGCAAGTGAGGTTTTGGGAAGGTGGAATGGCTTCCTATGAGGCAGAGAGGGCAGAGCCAGCCCTGGCTGAGACTCGCACAACCTCTGTAATCTGAATGTACAAATAAGGCCAGTTAGCACCTGCCTCTGCAAATGCTGGGCATGTCACAGAATCTCAGGCTGTCCCTGGGGCATCACAACTTGCTTGACAATCTCATTAGTTCTCCCTTCCTTCCATGTCCTGTTAGACATAACTGGCTTTCCAGGCAGCAGCTATATTAAGTAATGACTGTTACTAGTCTTACAAAGCCCGGGGTGCGCCGCCTCCATGCAGAACTCCAAGTTGAGGTGGAGAATGAGTGCTTCCCATGAGTAATGCATGGCCCAAAGGCCTGGGATACCCCACGGGTTATCATCCCTGAGGCTTATCAACAGTGTCTAGTATTAATCAGGAGACTGTGGTGCCAGGGAAGAATAAGGGTGCCTTCAAGGGACTGGCACAGGCCTGGCACAGCCTGTTGGTCAGGCAGGTGGGTCCCACCAGCCTGGTGTATCCATAGCACACGGGCTACATAGACCCCAGACTTCCTGCCTGGTAATGGGACTGGGCAGGATCAAATGCCATTCTTCTATGGCAGCCCTGAAAGTGGGTCTAAGTACCAGGTTTGCCTTGGCCTTTCAAGGACACAGTGACACAAGGACAGCTCTCCTGATGTAGCTCAACAATAATACCAACCTCTCCTGATGAACCCATCCTGTAAAGAACCGAGTCACACAGAAGCCAAAGAAAGGTGTGAGGAGACAAGTGAGGCCTGGAGGACAGGAGCCTGGAGTCAGGCAGGGGTCTGAACCTAACCTCATCTGTCCTCTGAACTAGACTGCCTCTCCCAGGCTGTTCTCATCCATGTGGAGGGACCTGGGGGTAATGAACAGGACTAACTCAGTGTCATCACTCAGTGACACCAAGGGGGTCAATTATCAGCGTTGGGTGCAAATCACGAGCCTGCGGTGCCAGGGAGCAATAAAGGTGACTTTGAGAGGCTGGGACAGGCCTGGCCACAGTCTGTGTGCCAGACAAGTGGGTCACACACTGGTGTGTCCACAGCACACAGATGTAATACATGGCCACTTGAGGTTGAGGAGGCAGCCAGGGTTCAGGGCAAGATGGAAGGGCATAGAATACAGTGTTAAAAAGTGGTGGAGGGGGTTGTGGGAAGGATGAGGGATGAGTAGGGGAAGGATGAGGGGTGAGGTGGGGCAGGGGATGGAGGTGGGAGCACAATGGAATGAGACGGAGGGGGCAGATGAGAAATAGAGGGAGAATAAGGAAGATTCGAACAAGAGGCAAAGGAGAGGCAGGAATGGAGGAAGATAGAGAGATGAAAGAGGGAGATGACAAGGCAGAAGGCCTGCATGAGGAATGGAGGGGATGGAAGAGTGAAGGACAGAGAAAGTACAGAAGAGAGAGGACAGATAACAAAGGATGAAGAGGCTGCAGGGCAGGGGAGGAAGGAAAGAAGAGAAGAATAGAGTGCAGAGGATGTACAGCTCAAAAGCACAGGCTGATTTCAACCTGTAAACACACAGCGTAGCCAGCACTGGGTTTCCCAAGGTCACTCAACAGGCTGGGCCCAGAGAAGCAAGCAAGGCCTCCTGAAGCTGCTCTATTATCCATGTCCCCACAGCCTTGTCAGCCCGGCCAATGGGTACCAGGGACAGTTGCCCTCAATGCCTATGGTGTCTCTATCCCTACATCACACACCAATGACGTATGGGAAGATTAGTCACTCGTGGGCTTGAAGGACAGGAGTTCTCATGGACTAGAGCTGCAGGAAGAAGAGGAAGAGGCAGCCGAGGTGCTCCATACCCACGGCTGGAGGGAGGCCCCAGAGGAGGCCAGCCAGGACGAGCTGCCCAAGGACCTCAGCTCAGAGACCCCTAGTTTGCAGTTCTTTGTCCCAATCAGAAATCTCACCTGCTGTTAGCCAGTCCTCTGGGGTCAACGGTGAACCAACAGCCCAGAGCTTCATACATGACACTGGCTCTGCGGCTCAGTCTGCAGCCCACCTCTGTTTAAGACCAAGGCATCTTGACCTGGCCGGTTCTTCCAACACAACTCCAGAAGGGCACAAGCCAGGGACCTGCCAGGGCTCCAAGATCCTACATCACAGCCAAAGATGGGCACTTGGCCTTCAAAAACAGATGCAGAAGTGACCACCTTGTGACACACAACTGGCCACACACCTGTGAACCACAGAGGCCTAGGCCCACCGACACCCACCTTTAGTAAAGATGGGACCTCACACACCAAGCTTTCCACATTCTCTCAACCACATCTAAAGCGGCTTAGCTGGAGGGTTCAGTGAGCACAGGTCACTTGGGGAATCTGCTTTTGAAAAGAAAAATTAAGATGGTGAGCCCAAGCTATATTGCCCCCTCAGGGTCTGACCTCACTCGTGTAGACAACACTAAAAAAAAGCTCTCCGATGGATAAAGCCATAAACATACCCCTCAAAGGGACAAATGACCCCCAAGCATGACGGTGGCAAAGCCAGGAAACATTCTATACACTGTAAATGAAAATAGTGATTTTATAGCACCATGCCATTTCTATAACGTGTTTCTCAATAAATTAACAAGCCTACTCTCTGGCAAAACAACTGACAACCAGTCCTATCTCTAAGAACTCACATCAGTCCAGAAACTGAAAACCCCTTTATTGGAGAGAATCAGGTAGTATGGGGTGCTCACCACGGGGCCTATTCTGCACCTTGATTTACAAAGACTAAACATGGCTCAGGCTGTATGTGGTGCCCCAGTGCTGAGCTACGGAGGGGCCTGACTCCATCAAGGCATTGTTGCAAACAGCTTCGATCCTTGGGAGAACCCTGAGAGAACAGAAGGGCAGGTGCTTTCTCAGGATACTTCAGAAGCATAAAAAGCCTGAGAATAATCACAAATCTTTCCTCTCTAAATCTTGTTGCATCTCCTACAACAATAAAAGCAACGATCAATGTCTCAATTTTCCAGGTTCGTGTCCTCGGGGGGCCTATGAAATTCAAAGCAGGAAGCTCCTAGAATCACTCCCCATTGACTCCCACAGAACTCGATTAGCGCCCACAACACGAGCAGTAGACACTAGGGCAGGAAAGTGATGGCCATGCACACAGCAGAGCTGCCTGCGTCAAAATCGGGGTTAACAGGTCCTGGCTCCCAGACCACCTGCCTGCCCTGTTCATCTCCCCAAGGATCTCCAAGGCCTGGCTTTGGTTGTGGCACCAATGAGCAAGGCCCAAGTATATGCCAAGCACAGCCCCAATCCCTGTGGCCAGCATAAACTCACAGGGCTTTATGCAGTGGGGAATGTGGTCACGGCCACTTCCAGGTGAGGGTACAGACAGGTCCCTTCACCTTCCTTCAGTCAGGGAGCTAGACGGTTCAAGACCTCAGGGCCACAGGATACCAGGACCGTGGCCTAGGCCCCACCTTCACACGGAGCCCTGCACTCTGCGGCCCTTGTTAGTGACACTGCAGAGGTCACCACAGAAAAAAAACACAAGAAGCCTAAGAAGCATACTTCCTAAAAGCCAAGTACTAATCCCAGAATTTGGGAAGGGAAGGCAGGTGGATCTCTGAGTTCGAGGCCAGCCTGGTCTACAGAGTGAGTTCCAGGACAGTCCGGGCTACACAGAGAAACCCTGTCTGAAACAAAACAAAACAAAACAAAAAACCAAAAACCTCGAGTACTGAGGGGTGGAGGCTTTCAGAAACCTCTACTCTAACAGAATGCTGTTTCTGTCTCAGCTTGACTGTGCCGGATCCTACGGGGCCTAAACCCCTGATAAAATAGTCAGTGTTCCAGGGACACATGGCAGACACAGATGGAAGGCTTCTCTCGGGGATGGGGCCCTGAGACAGCTGCCATTTACAACTTCAGCCACTGAGCCCCCAGCCTAAACCAGTACCTAAATTACATTTCCTCAATCTCTACCACCCCAGACTCCATCACGGCAGGCAGACCTTGGAAGCTGCACAATGGAGACCTCCAGCTGCTGCGGGGTCCCGAGAGCGTTCCCAAGCAAAGACAGGGCCACTTGGTTTCACCTCCAGATCCTACTCATAGCTGACCAAGTCTGACTAGTCTCCCAAGCTTTGAACAGGACCCTGAGGTACAAATCTAATTCCCAGGGCAACCATGATGGCGATACATAAGATGAATGCCATTTCCAGGGAGTCCAGCCCTTTTCCGCCTTTCCCTCCCACATCTGCCAGGCAATGCCATCCACCACAGAGGCAGCAGTGCACAGGCTGCCATAGCTTTAGACATCCCAGCCTGGGGTCACAAACACATGTAAATCACTCCGTCTGTCTTGCCAGGCATACAATGAGACCCACTCTCCCACACATGCTTCACCACAGCTGACAAAGAATCGGTGGGAAGAGACACCTACCCAGTGCCCACTTGGCACAGTAGGGCTAAGCCCTCCAGATACATCCATCCAGTGCAGAAGAGCTAATCCAGGGGCTGGGATGCTCAGTGGTTAAGATCTTATACTGGGTGCTGGTGAAATGGCTCAGCAGGTAAGAACACTGCCCAAGGTCCTGAGTTCAAATCCCAGCAACCACATGGTGGCTCACAACCATTCGTAATTAGATCTGACGCCCTCTTCTGGTGTGTCTGAAAATAGCCACAGTGTACTTACATATAATAAATAAGTAAGTAAATAAATAAATAGGGCTGGTGAGATGGCTCAGCGGGTAAGAGTACTGACTGCTCTTCCGAAGGTCCTGAGTTCAGATCCCAGCAACCACATGGTGGCTCACAACCATCTGTAATGAGATCTGATGCCCTCTTCTGGTGCAGACAGCTACAGTGTACTTGTCTATAACAATAAATAAATCTTTCGGCTGGAGCAAGCGGGGTCTAAGCGAGTGGGGCCTACAGGAGCAAGCAGAGGTCCTAAAAGTCAATTCCCAACAACTAAATGAAGGCTCACAACCATCTCTACAGCTACAGTGTGTACTCATATACATAAAATAAATCTTTAAAAATAAATAAATAAATAAATCTTTTTTTAAAAAAGATCTTATACTGTTCTTATAGAGGACTCGAGTTCCCAGCACCCATGGGCACTCATAACTGCCTACAACTCCAACTCTCAGGGATCCAGTGGCCTCTTCTAGACTCTTCTATATACACCATGCACACGCACACACACAAATTTTAACTGTTTTTTTTGTTTGTTTGGTTGGTTGGTTGGTTTTTCGAGACAGGGTTTCTCTGTAGCCCCGGCTGTCCTGGAACTCACTCTGTAGACCAGGCTGGCCTCGAACTCAGAAATCCGCCTGTCTCTGCCTCCCAAGTGCTAGGATCAAAGGCGTGTGCCACCACCACCCGGTCTTTAACTGTTAATAAAGCAAATCCAGCAACCTTTCACCGATCCCAATCCTGTCCCCTAAGGGCACTAGCCTTTCCCTAGAGCAGCTGAAGATCTACTATATATCCTGGCCCTACATATCAGTCACCTCACCAGCTATGAATGATATAGTCTGAGCCAAGACAAGGGCTGAACATACTGCAGCCTTGCTTGCAGTCCTTGGCAGCCTAGGGAGAAACATCCACCCAGCAGGTGCAGCAAAGCCAGGAACCAGCTGTTTTTTTTTTTTAGTGGCTCACACCAGGCACGCCCACATTGGAGAGCTCCTCTGAGCTGATTTAGAGGTCGAGAAAGGCCTGTCCAGAATCAAAACTGATTTACAAACCCCAGAGGGGAGGCTGGCATTTCCCAGACCCCAACACAGTCTCTACAAATCACTTTGCTCTCCACTCAGTTGACACAATGGCTTTGTAAATAAATGCCAAGGCTGATGAGTCGGGGAACAGCCAGAATGAAAGAAACGAAGAGCACAGTGGTCATTGGGCAGCAGCAACAGCTCCAACTGGCTCATCGGGTCTGGGGGACATGGCCTACACCAGCCTCAGGGAGAGTTTAGAGTCCAGGAGGTGGACAAGGAGGAAGGGAGCCACAAAGCATAATTGTAGCAGGGAAGTTATCCCTAAAATAGAAGGTTCAGCCCTGAATCGCCCCAAGCTGAAGTCCTCAGGCAAGGCAAGCATACATCCTGTCCTTGCCCAGTCGGAGCTCACTGCGTGGCTAGTGAAGACCTCATGAACCTCACACTCCCTTCCTTGGATCCTCTCAGACTCACAATGTCCATCCACCCAATCCTAGCCTCTCAAAGCATCATCTGACATTGGAAGATATATGCTCTGGGTGCCCACAGCACAAAGGCCCTCTCTGGCTTCACAGGGTACCTGTGATGGATTTAGTCTAGCCAAATGCTGGGACTCAGATATCCAGAGAGAGGAGATTGGAGGACTGACCCATTCCCACCCCACAGCCTCTGAAGTCTGGTGGTCACACGCAAGAAAGCTTCCTGAAAGGGTGGCTCACCTTTTGTAAGAATTTCTTCCCAAAGAAGTTGTAAACACATTCATCCTCTCTTTATAAGGTCCTAATGACAATGCAAAGTAAAATTCCACCAAACAGAACCCAAAGGAACCTCATGAAGCATGGATGACTCCAAAAATCCCACACTGGGAAATTCTTCACCTAGCATGAATAACGGCTTCCCCAAAGCAAACCAGGTGGAGGCCCTTTCACAAACCTGTACATTCTAACACCTCCCACCCTCTAGGCCATGCAGTTAAGGCAGAATTATGCACAAATGGCGAGGAGGAGAAGCTGGAACCACAGATGGAGGTCCCTCATCCCATGAGGATTGAATATTGGCAGTCTGTGGGCCCAATGATGATGGGCACTTCCATGCATGCTGGTGCAGATGGCAGCAACTGTGGCCAGAGGATCCTTATTCTGCAATACCACCTTTCATGAGAGATGGCAGGAAACAACATGCCTCAGAGAGCATAGACTGATAGACCCACCAACTGGAGACAAGGACAGGAGGTGTCTGGGATGTACAAAGTTCTGTCCCAGGTTGTCTTTATCTTTTCCCATCAGCCACCAGGAAGCCCACAAAAAAGTGTGGCTGGACAGAGCACCAAGAGTCTCTGGTCCATGATATGGGTTTATATCTTCCCTGGTTGCACATGCATCCTTTGATTACTACAGTCTGGTCATGGATTGCTTTCACTGATATAACACCTGTGCTGTGGTATGCTGACCTCAGAGCATACTACCTACTACCATCTTCTTCAGGGCAGCTGTAAGTGCCCATCAGTCACCCTCAGTGGGGAGGCTGACATTCCCTCAATGAGCAGTCCTTCGCCTGAGAGTCCAACCCCTCCCCCTTACACCCCCCATCCAGCTGCTCGTATGTCTGCCATACCTCATGTGGTCTCAGTAGATGCTATAGAAAGAATATGTAGAGGCTAGAAGGTTAACTGAAGAGGTTATCTGTGTAGCTGGAAGGAAGCCAGCGTCCACACTGGCATAATACCTTCTGACCCAGCTGCTTTGAGGCTCCCCAGACTCTTGTAAGTAGCCTTATCTACGCTCTCTGAGTAAGCACAGCAAACTCACTGGATCCCCAAATTCAACCTGAGTGGAAGCTTTCCTTTGGTCTGTAGTTGATGCTTAACTGGGTTGAAGAAGCATTCGGTTAATAATGCACAGCCTAGCTCCTGGAGCGTGCCAGGGAGAGAAGGGGGGGGTGGGGTGGGAACCATGTGAAGAGCAAAACAGGCCAGCTCAGAAATTTGCTTTCTGGTGCAAGACTACAACATCTGACCCCAAATAACATGTGCCATGCAGAGAAGGGATTTGCAAGCCTACTTGACAAACTAGCCCCTGTGAACGCACACCAGGGCAAAACACTGGGCACTTGGGCCTCTGGTTCCTAGCCTGAGTCCAGGTCTTCCTATTGACTGTAAGCCAGTATCAGCCTGTTGCCACAATGACTAACAGTAGTGTCTGTACACAAGTACTACCCTAATGTGGGACTGCAGTGCACCTGAGCAGCAATCTACTGTCTGGCTCAGATCCAGGATTCCTGACGGCTAGTGAGGTCAGAAGGCACGCTGCCCACTGCCCAAGTCACACCTGCACTGCCTTCCTTTCGGCTGCCCAAGGTAAGCCAAACACAAGCCCTCACAAGTGTACAGGGCAGAGGATGCACCCAGCCCACTCCACTAACGTGACTCTGACATGCCAAACATATACCAACTCTAAATGCCCTGAGCATGCTAACAGAGCGGCTTGTAAGCTTCCCCAGCTTAGCCCAGGCTCCTGCCCTAAAGTCATCTGTCCATCAGGCAGTGACAGGGCTGATGGTCTCTCTCCCACACTCTCACCTCACTCCTGATGCACAGCAACACTATCAGGGCTGTGAGAAGTCAGGTGACCCTTGCCTGGCCAATAAAGAGGAAGATGTTGAGTGGAGCTTCCGCCTCCCTCCTGCCAACCTTCCTACCTTCTGCCTAGAATGAAGGGCTGACAGTCAAGGCTCTTGCAGACATTTTTAACCATGCTCTGGTCAGTCAGTGCTGAGCAGGAAGAACAAAAGACAGGAAGAATCTGTTCCCTGATGAGACCTGTCCAGACTGGCAATATAAGAGAAAATTAACTGACCCCTGTGGGTTTTGACAGCTGCATTACAACACTGAAGTCCTCCAGAAGTTAGAGGAAGATCCACATGAAGACACAAGACTTACGGAGCCGTGGGCTGGGGGCTTTCTCACTGGACCTGCACAGACACCACTTTCTATGCAGGGCCAAGGTTTATTAAGTCACCTGCCCAAAATCACACAGCTAGAAAATGGAGGCAAGAAGCAGACCCTAGCAAGTCTGACACGAGCCTCTGTGAGCACAGAGCGTGGGGAAGAGTAAGGCTATAAGTACCCCGACACTACAGAGGGGACACAGAGGGACAGTCAGAAAGGAGGCAGTGAGTGTGTCTGTGTGTCCCAGGCCACTGCAGAGAGAATGGACAGGAGGGAACAGTACAGAGAACCACGGACACCTGTCCAGCAAGATGAGATGGGCCAGTGACAGACAGACAGACAGACAGACAGACAGACAGACAGACAGACAGCCCTTCTCTGGAACACAAATCTGATTTCTACCATCTCCGGGGTTTTGTGTTGTTTTGTTTTGAGTGAGAATCTCACTCTGTAGACCAGACTCGCCTTAAACTAACAGAGATCCTCTTGCCTCAGCCCTTTGAAGGCTGGGATTAAAGGTGTGCACCACCACACCTGACTTTTTCTTAAGTATTCACTTGTCTTTTTTAAGATTCACTTTTAACTATGTGTATATGCATGCGTCTGTGTGTGGGTATATGCACGTGTGAGTACAGGAGTCTACACAGTCCAAAAGAAAGCATCAAACTCCCCTGGAACCAGAACTACAAGCGAATGTGAGCCACCCAACTTGAGTACTAGGAACTGAACTTGAGTCCTCTGGAAGAGAAGAAAAAGTTCTTGATCACTGAACCAGTTCTCTAGTCCCCAAAAGATGGGTTAAAGGGAACTGGAGTTACAGATGGTTTTGAGCTCTCATGCTGGTACTGGCAATTAAACCTGAGTCCTCTGCAAGAACAGCAAGTGCTTGTAACCACTGAACAATCTCTCCAGCCCCTGAAAGGGATCTGAGCAGAACACCACACAATAAAAGCTCCGCCACCGACCACCGACACATTGTAACAGACAACCTACATTTTCTCAGAGGATCATCAAAGCCTGGCAAAGGGCAGAGACATCAGCAATGCCACCTCCTCCGAAGCAGAGGTGCAGAAAGGAGGGGTCACTGCCTGCCCACACATGCAAAGAGGCAAGTAAGTCAGAGGCCAGCCTGATCTACATGGCAAGCTCCAGGTCAGACAGGACTACAGAGTGAGCCGTGGTCTCAAAAAAAGAAAGTACCCCAAAGCAAGAAAAGCTCTGAAAGCCTTCTGCAATCCACACATCAGCATTGCGAATACAGACGAAATACTTAGCACAGAAAATGGGAAAAGATAATGCTGACATATTAAAACACTGGGAAAGAAACTCAAAAATCAGCAAAGTGCTTGCCTTGCAAGCGCAAGGACCTGACATCGATCCCTAGAAGCCATGGGGAAAATGTTAAGTATATTGGGATATACTTGTGATTCCAGCATGGGGTGGGCAGGAAGATTCCAAGGCCTCAATGGCCAGCCTGCCAGGCTAGCTGAATGAGTGAGCTCAGAGACAATGAGAGCCTGTCTCAAAAAAGGTTAAGTACCTGTAGTTGTCCTCTAGTCTCCATACCACATACACACACCACATGCACACACACACTGCATGCTTGCACATAGAACATGCACAGATGTGCACTATAAATTTAAAAAGCCCAGGGACTACAGAGATGGCTTGGGGTTAAGCATTTGCCCTGAAAACATGAGGGCTAAAGTTCAGATCCCTGGAAACTATGCAAACACCAGGTGGTTGGCCAGCCTGCAATCCTAGCCTCGAAAGGCAGAGATGGGATCTCTAGATCAAGATGGTTAGTGAAACTAGCCATACTGGTAAGCTCCACCCCAACGTCAGACCTCCGCAGGCAACCACAAACACACATCACATGCACACATGAAAGAAAGCTAGAAGGCAAAGAGTAGATTCACTCAAGACTGAGCACATCCAGGGATGGACTCTGCAGGGTCTATAAGGGCTTCCTGTTCAGTTGAGAACAAAAAAAATGGCATGTGTGTGCAGAGTCCCCTCTTCAGGGGCAGGGAGGAATGGAGGTCGGGGCATCCTCTTCAGGGCCAACTGCTGAGCAGCTGCTGGGTACTGGGGTCAGGTCCTGCTCTCCCCTTCTATTTCTACATTGAAAGTATAGGCTGGTCCTTCTCCAATCTAAGTCCCTGAAGTGATCACAGAGCTACCATTCATTAGAGAACACAACAACTGGGACCAGTCTACAGGAGCATTCTGGCATTCCCAGGCCTCCAGCTTTGTAGAGACTGGCTGAAGTAGGAGGCATGTTGTACGCCCAGAGGTGGACATCTGCAAGCAGCCTCCTCGGACTGGGGCAGGAGATGGCGTCATTGTATCTGATCCTATGAACATGGATGACACACACTTCCCTTAAAGCAATACTGAAATATACCCAAGGATATCGCAGCTAGAGAATTCTCAACATACTCTGGTCCCTGATACAAGGTCCAGACACATCTAGAAGACACCTCCAGCACTCACTGGAGTCAGACTCAGGACCCAAGATGATGTTGGCAAATCCACCAGCAAGAACTGGGTACCAGAATAGCCTTGGTGGCCTTGAGGTCCCCTTCCAGTCTGTCCCATCAGTTACTACAAGGATACTAACCCAGTACAGTCCTACAAAGAGTGCAGTCTCAGCACTACCTCTGCGGAGCTAGAACACCAGACAACACCCCACACTACTGAGCTACATAAACCAGAACTCTGGGTAAACTGAGGGGGAGCATCCCCTAGTGTCCCCATCAAGACATTCACACATCATTGGACATGCCAGTAGGTTCCTCTAGATTCTCAGTCCAGTCAAAAGTCACCCAGTGTACTTCCACCAGAGCCCGTGTTACCTCCCTGGGGCACAAGTGAACAGTGGTATCCACGTCACTTCCCTAGGGCACATGTGAGGGCAGGTTCCCACATCACTTCCCTGAGGCACACTGTGCACCTCCTTGCAGCATTCCTTACATCACCTCCCTGATGCATACGTGAGGACAGGACCTCACATCATCTCCCTGGAGCACACGTGAGCACCCAAATCCTTGCCACTTCCCATGCCTTCTCCCTGAGGGAACTTTGAGCACCAGAGTTCCATACCACCTGCCTGAGCACCCATGAGGGCTGGGTCCCCTATTGTACTTGTAAGAGCCACATCCTGTCACCTCCCTGGGATACAATAAGCAGAATCCCACGTCATCTCCCTCGGGCAAATGTGAGCACCAGGCCCCACATCACCTCCCTGGGGCACACATGAGGACCAGGAGAGCCTGGCACTGTGTAATCCTCAGATCTGTTTGCTGAGCCCAGATTGTGACCAGTAAATAGCAGCTGTGTCCCACAAAGAACCTGTCCCCTGGCTACAGTTTGAGGAAAGAAAGGAAGCCTGCCTTTAACAACTTCTAGAACCTTCTCTGTGGAGCCTACCTCACCAACCCTTCCTTCCCTCTCTTCCTTTCATCTGTACATCTAAGGGGCCATGTTGGCCACTGATCTGTCTGTCAAAGACATGAATAAATGAGAAAAGCCCTTGCTTACAGGACAACATCCTGTGAGTAGAGTAGCAATAAGCCAGTCAACGAGTAAAACCCTCGGAACAACCAGTCCCACAAGCGTCGAGGATCACGTTGCAGCAGTGGAGGGAGGAGAAGAGTGCTCTCACAGGGTAGACAGCCAGGGGGACCTGAAAGAGAAACCAGAGGAGCCCTGCAGGCCCCTGAACAAAGAACAGTCTAGGAAGGACAGCAAAAGCCCTAAGGTGGAGCCACAAGACCAACCAAGCTGCGCCAGAATGGGCAGCAGCGGACAGAGGCCGAGTATGTTAAAGGCTGTGGTTAGATGTTCCAGTGCTCAGTTGCCAGATGCCAATGTTAACTGGTGTTTGCCACTGGGACTTTGAAAGGAGACCAGGAATCGGATGAGGGCACTAGGGAGGGAAGGCCACAGTGACTTTATTGGCTTCATAAAGAGACGAGCTGGCACACTTTCCCTGTCTCCCAGGTGATGTCCTGTCCCAGAAGAAGCCTTGCAGGGCCTGAGAGATGCTTAAGCAATCACTTGTTCCAACAGAGACTAACTCTTAAGTGCAAGGTGCGGCTCTCCACGGTAGACTGTCAGGCTGAGTGTTTCCTAGGACCTACCTGAGAGCTGGGAGCCCACCAGGAGAAAAAGAGCACTGTTTTGTTTTGTTTCTGCTAGAAGGGCTTCTGCTATTTACAGGAGATGGAGCTGTCACTTTATCAGTTTTAAGTTGCAAAGACACAATCTCCAAGGAACCGTTTAGCAACTTGAAAACAACACACTTGTCCTCTCAATGTACCGACAGAGCTGTAAGAGGCCACATCCGTGCCTACAGACTCAGCCCAGGCTGGCACTGCGCAAGGGCCTCTGTGCCTCTTCCTCTGAGTTCCCTCCTGTGAATGACCCTCTCCAATTTGCTTACTCAAAACAAAACAAAACAAACGCCTTGGCTCAGGAGAGGAGCAATCTGCCCTAGCAGGGGCATCTGGTTACAGAAGAAGTCAGGATGGGGAAGAAATGCATCCAACCTCATCCATCCAACCTCGTGAAAATGCTGGATACTATCGGCAACATCCACTGCTCCCAAACCTGGTTAGGCAAAGCAGAGACCTGCAGTGCCCAGCCTGGGCTTGACATTAGCCCCTGGTCTCCCTCCCAACTTCCCTTGAAGGGCATCAGCAAGCTCTCATTTCCCCGCTTCACCAACTCCATCTCCAAAATGATGAGGGGCTCAACGGCACTAAACATGACCCCATTTGCTTTCCCCATGACTGGCTCGCAGTATTAGGACATCTCTCCTTTCCCACTTGAAAGACCTTCAAAGGGGCGATTTCTTCCTGACCAATTAATATGGAGACTGTTAGGACACCGAAGGGGACTTGTCCTTGGCCACTGGAGTTTCTTATTCTTAGGCAGAAAAGAGTCCCAGCTAGAGGAGAAAAGAGCAGAGCACAGAATAAGTGGTGGGCCTCAGGGGCTCCTTTGGTGCATACCCAGTTGCTATTCCAGCTCATACCAAGCACCAGAACATTCTAGAATCCAGGTCAGAGCCTTCACAGAATGGAGTGCTAACCTTCCCACACATGCAAATGAGAGCTGAGATCAGAGTGACACAAATTCTTGAGCCCCATCTACCCTGGGGACAGCAGCAGTCCTCTGTGTGCTCATCAGTGCCAGCATCCTTGTTATTGCTGTTCTAGAGACAAGAAACCAGGCTGGGAAAACAGGCTACATGGAACACAATCCCAATCCCGCATTTGGGAGACTGAAGCAGGGGTCTGTGAGTCCAAGGACAGTCTGGGTTCTTAGCCAATAGCAGGCCAGCTTGGGCTACGTAAAACCCTACCTCAGACATGGGCAGGGAGTTGGAGAGATAGCTCATAAGTTAAGAGCACTTGCTGCTCTTGCAGAGGACCTGGGTTCTGTTCCCAGTACTCACATCAGGTAGCTCACAACCACCTGTACCTCCAGCTCTGGGGAATCTCCCACCTTCTCTGGCTTGCTAGGCATTGTATGCATGTAGACACGTGTATTAAAAAAAAAAAAAAAACTAAATCAGACAGGACAGTGAAGTTTTCCCCAGCAAACTGATGTCTAATGTCCCATGTTTAACACACACAAAAGCCAACTTTAAATCCTGTTTCTCGGGCCCTGGGAGCCACGATCCCCAGAGGATGGGGTAACCATTGTACCTTCAAGTCACTTCATGCTGGAGAGCCATGGCCAGCCTGACTCATGAGTCCAGTCAGTCCACAGCCTCCTCCGGAGCTACCTGTCAACCATGCTGCTGTGTGTTCCATGCTCCTGCTTGGTCACTAACAGGTCAAACCCTGCCTGTGTGCTGTTCTGGAGTCTTCCACAGCCAACACGGGAGCCACCCCAAACCTCACTCTTAGAACACTGTTGTAAGACAGGCACTAAATGGGAAGTAAGGGTTGGTTCTGGACCTCATCCTCTCCAGGGTCTAGTTGGCTTAGGAATCACATTAGGAGCTACTGGTTTTGTGGGATTTGCTGGGCCTGTCCCCTCCCTGCCCTGGCTGTCCAAGAAGGGTTCCAGAAACCCAGGCACATTGGGTCTGGCTGTCCCCAGTGGTCAGGGCAGCTGCCAATTCCCTGTCTAAGCTTAGTGAAGGAAGGCACCAG
Organism: Mastomys coucha; assembly: GCF_008632895.1. Taxonomy (NCBI): domain Eukaryota; kingdom Metazoa; phylum Chordata; class Mammalia; order Rodentia; family Muridae; genus Mastomys; species Mastomys coucha. Next base: position 15,223,810 of record NW_022196897.1, read on the forward strand.
AACTAGGACTTTTCTAGAACATTCTGCCTGTGTTGGGAAGGAGAAAGAGCCCTGGGACATTTTTGCCACCAGTTAAAATATCTTAGTCTTCGATCAGTGAGGAATGTGAGCTGGAAGCAGTGAAAGAGTCAGAAGTACAGGGCATGCTTCACAAAAGCAAAGCAAAGGAATTCAGACTGGCATACACTGTGGCATCCCAGGGTAGGCAACAGTGGCCTCTCCCACCTGCCAGCTAGCCCGTTACTCAAGAGACCACCAATCCTGCAGCCTCACACTGCATAAACCAGGCCTGTGCTCCACTATCCCTACCCAGCCCAAGCATGCCAGCATCTCTCTCGACAAACCCTAAGTCAGCAGGCCGAAGGTCTATTCAGCTCTATCCCCGAGCAAAGCAGAAACTGGCAGGTACTCAAACCAGGTTGGGCCAAAGTGACTTCTACTGCTTCACAGGGAAGAAACAGCAGAGAAGGCCAGTGTGAGCTAGGCAGGGCCTTATTTTATCGCCCCAGCTAGGGCTACCTGAGGACACACCTCTGAGGCACAGACCAGTATAAAGAGCAGGCTCAGCCTCCAGCCCACAGCGGGCCACCAATCAGCCCCGGCATCCCACTGCCAAGCACTGGCTGGCAGACCCCCTAAGCGCTATCTCACCAGGCACTCTGCTACCTGCATTTTGCCACAGACTAAAGCAGTCAGCCATCTTCTCAAGAGGTAGCACTGGGCTACCTGGGCACCAGGCTCCAGAGACAACAATGTCACAAGGGACATGGTCACTAGACAGAGGTGCCCAGGGCCCTTTCCACCCCTGCTAGCCAATCAGGGAGGTCTATGCAGACGCCTACCCTCTTGGTACCTGGATGTGCCTTCTAGAAGTCCCCCAATCTCACCCTTCGGCTCAGTACTGCAGCCCAGTGGGTGTTATCAATGATACAAACAAGCACCAGCTACACAGGTATCTCCGTTAAGAGTTGTGTCTTCCCCAGTGGAAAGGGATGACATTAAGGGCCCTGAGGGTCCAGGGCTCCACACACCCTAATCACACCTCTCCCCAAATCTAACTTGTTCCTACCCTTCCTGGCTAGCCTCAAGAGCCCTCTGTGTAAGGCAAAGCTATCAAGTGGGAGGTCAGAAACTCTAATTATAGATAAAGCTTCAATTAGCCTCTGATTAATTAAAAAGTGAGAAAACTAATTACTTAATAATGTCACTCCCTTAATATGTGTAATCCTTGGAAATGTACAGCCCCAAGAGGAGAAAGGGTGGGGCTTTTAAAAGGATCCCTGGAGGGGACAAAGCTGAGATTCAACCTCATAGGCCTCCCAAACCTGTGCCCTCAACCCTATAGAGATGAAAAGACCTAGACAGGCAAGCACTGGGGTCTGAGACAGCAGGAGCCTGCAAGGGCTGCTCCTTACTACTCATCTTCTCTGGAGGATTCCATCAGGGCGGAAGGATGAATGGATGGATGCTTCTTTAGATCTGCACCCAGGTTACAAGCAAGCCTCACCAAACACCTGAGGGCTGTAGCCAGACTCTATCCCAGACAACATAGAGGGAGGCCTGACAGCCTCAGCCTGTGGGGCCAGGTGAGGAACTAAGAGTGAACACCCTATAACCACCTGACCTCTAAGGAGACAGGGGAACCCACACACCTCAAGACAGTCTCACAGGGTGCCACTGGCCTGTCACACCTTCCAGAGATGACTCTGGAGGGCTGCCATCGCTAGGAAAGAGGCCAAGCAGTCACAGTCCAGCCATGGCTAGGGACAGTTCTAGTCTCCGCATCCAACTCGAGCGAGGGTGGCCCCAACCTCCCTGCCCAGAGTTTTCCCATTACTGAAGCTCCCAGTTCAGCCATGCTAATACACCCACTGTGGCACACCACCCATTACCCTCCTTCAAGGAGCAGCCCCGTCATCAGACAACTCAGCTGTGTCTTGCCATCAAGGCCTCCATCCTTCGGCATCCTAAGGTTCCAATCCCAAAAGCAACCCTAGCATATCCCCAACGAGTGCCTACGGCTCTCCTGCTAAGCCCCCTCCCCGACTGCGCCGCAGGTCTGGATAAGCGCAAGTCGTCCCAGCTGACCCACACAGACCTGGCCAAGCTCTGGCCAAGCCTAGTCTTCGAGAGAGTCACAAGGACACGAGCTGATTCTAATGTGCCAGCTAACCGTGCAAGGCGTGCTCCGGAGAAGCAGGAAGTGCTAGGTTTTTGTCAACTTGACAAAAACTGGCTCTATCTGAGAAGAAGAAAGCAAACTGAGAAAATGCAGAAGAGCAGATGGGCCCGGGGTTCTCATGCTTCTCATCAGCAGGGATTAAGGGTCCCACTTCAGCCCAACTTCAGGAGAACTTCAGCCCAACTTCAGCACAGCTCCCCATGTCACCCCAGCTTCAGGGAATCAGCGTGGTTCCAAACCCAACCCAGCTGCAGGCATCAGACCCAGTGCTCCTCACTGGATGCCCCACATCCAGACATCAGACACAGTGCTCCTCAGCACCGCAGGGATCTCTGCTCCAGGTTCACAGCACACACACGCCTGGTGGGGCCAGAGAAGATGTTTCTTCACCCAGAAGGCCTAACCTAGCAGCTGAGGCTGCCGTGGGCTGGCCACGAGCTTGTGCCAGACTCCTCCGGGCCTCGGCAATGCGCCCTGAGTAAGGTCAGCTGAGGCGGCTGAGGCGGCTTAGGCGGCTGGAAACGACACCATTACCAGGACCTGCTTGCACACTGCTACCTTTTCTGCTCTCCTTCCTTGTCTCATTCAGTTTTTTTTTTCTGCTGCAAACATCAAACTGTCAGGCTTCACCAGACACAATTAATGCTTGGGGCACTGGGGAAAAACAATTAGCCAATTAAAGCTTAATTAACTGTGGACAAAAACCAGAAAGAAAGGGCCTTGCACCAGTTGCCGCGGGATGAGTGAAGGAAAGCCGGGGTCCTCATCCCCAAGTGGAGACTCAGTAGAAAGATGTGGGCTATTTCCTCACAGCCAAATCCTAAGTGAGCAAGGAGGGAGTCCACAGGTAGAGCGGTCTCCTAGAACCCTGGCATGATGCTTTCTGAAGTGTTCTCACTGATCCTGGTGCCCTGGCCTGTAGCTCTGCAGAACAGGGTCGCCCTCCTAAAAATCTCAAAACAAACCCAAGTCTCTGTCAAGCCCCAGCCCCTCCCCCTGCCCTGCCCTGTCCACCTTATCCTACACTAAACTGAGCTGACCACCCACTGGGCCCGTATCCACCTTCAGCCCATTGCACCTTCAGCTCCTAAGCTTCTCACTCCAACCAGAAATCCTAAAACCACCTCAGCCACCAGTGCCACTGCTACAGCCCACCACCACACACTGGTCCCAGACTCTGTCTTTCCAGTGGTTGAGGTTTCGAGCTCTAGCACAAGCTGAGCAGAGCAGAGAACACAACAAAGAGGCCCATCCTCTGGAACTAGAGTTACAGACAGTTGTGAGCTGTCATGTGGGTGGCTGGGAATTGAATCTGAAAGAGCACTTGGGTACTCTTAACCATTGAGCCATCTCTCTAACATGAGCCTGCTCTTAACCAAAGAGGCTGTGTCTTAACCATGAGAGCTTGCCTGAGGGCTCACCCTACAAATGAACACTGGTAAGAGACCCTCTGGTTCATGAGAAAGGACATAAGGCACTGGGCTCCATGTCTCACCTTGAGCTGGGACAGATATCACTCAGCAACAGTTGGGCCTCAGACATGACAGTGTTCTAGGACTTAGTATTACCAATCAGGCTATTCTCTTGACAGACAGTGCACCAAAAAGCCTAGGAGAAGGTAGTAAGATCAGTTCCCCAGTTCAGCAGGTGCTCCTGCCCAATCCCGCTCCATGGAGGAAGAAGTCTTTTTTCAATAAGTGGTACCAGGTCATCCATGAAGCCTGAGTCCACAGGGACCTTCCTGTGCCATATGCCTGCACTCCAGCACACGGATGTGACCCGCTGCACATTTGCCTTAACATCTAGAGTTGGACCCCACATTGCCTCTGCTTCCATCCCTCTGGCTCACTGTCCTCAGCACTCCTCAGAGTCAGAACCCCCAGGGGTACCAGCATCCAACTCATCACCACAGCCTCTAAGCAGGGCCCTGCCCTTCAGCACCAACACCTGAAAAGAGGAATCAATGCTTACTTGGGCTTCTCTCAGCCTCAAACCTTCAGACTCAAACCTTGCCATTTCCCAGGAAGCCCAGTGGACCCACACATGGCTCTTCACAAGGTTGGTGCTGAGTGGAGCATCTCAGCTACTGACCAGAAACATCCCCCTCCTTCCCAGCCACCAAGAAGTAAGCAACTTCAGCCTGGAAGCCTCGGAGCCAGGTGCAGTGAGGACCAGAGCACAAGGCTCTGGGTTCCATCCCTAGGACCATGAGACATACAATGCTCTCATCGACAGTTAAAAGCCAGAGGTAGACTCTGTGTGTGTGTGCACGCACGTGTGTGTGTGTGTGTGTGTGTGTGTGTGTGTGCTCGAGCGTGCACATATGTGTTTCTACATATGCATACTCAGCATGTCGGATCTTCAAGCTCTCCTGAAAGGGTAGCTTACAACCTCCTCAAGTGACACCCACTAGCAGAGGTGTGGAGGAAAGTCTTCCAAGCAGGAACTGGAAAGTCATTGCCAGCAGCCCCTGCCAGGCCTCTGCCGGGAGCCCTGAGGCTGCTCCCATCCACTGCGGCTGCATTTTAATAAGTAATTAGTACGAAATGGAGGCTGCAAAAAGGCCCAAGGATCTCCCAGACAGCATTAAGCCAAGGCGTGCAAATGAACTTGGCACAGCAGGGGCTGGTGAGAGCCATCAGCCAGTGGCAGAGCGTCTCAGGAGAGTACAAAGCCCACTCAGCAAACTTCCTGAACAAATATTAGGGGAAATGTAGAGAGGCAAAGGAGGCAGGGTCTATGACCAGCACGCATGGTTACAGCTGGTTTCGTCTCTAATTAGACCAGGCTGAAGACCCATCCATATGCAGATCCCAAAGGTATCCCTCCAGTCACCTGAGAGTAACAGGGCCAAGGGTCAGTGCGTGACACGGTGACACGACATCAGAGGTAAAGTCTCCAGGCAGTTGGAACAGGCCATGGGTACACCCCTGCCCGCTGCCATGGATTATAGCCTGCGCACTTAGCCAATCTTGGTACAATCCCTGTGTGACTCCCAAGTCCTGCCACTTTAAGGACACACTACAGGAAGATAGGTAGCTGTCTCATCTGTCCCTTCCCCCAGCAGTTTTCAGGGACGAGGATCCTTAGACTCATTTCCCAAATGGGGACACTACAGCAGCAGCAAGGGAGGCAGCCCGTGTCAAGCCCAGTGACATCTGGGGTCTGTTTCAGGACCCTTCTGTTCAAAAACTCTCAGCTGACTCACTTTACCAGGCTGCCCCAAACGCCAGCCAATACTCCCATCCTGTGTCAAATTCAGAAGACAGAAAGCAGCAGATGTCTGGAGGAGGGGGTAGGTCAATGCAAGGGGCTACAGCTATTTCAGGGGAAGAAAGCAAACATCTGGAGAGGCGAGCTGGCTTCCTCCTGGGTCAGGTGCAGGGCTGGCTGTACGTAGAACTCTGTAAAAAGTGCTGCGTGGACGAGTGGGATCAGGAGGAAGAGAGCCAGGGAAATAAGCAAGACTCACCCAATAAGGTGCTGGAGGAATGGTGGGACACAGAGAGACAAGCATAGCAGGACACGGGCAGGCGAGCTCTGCCTCCCACCACCATATACCCTGCCCCACTAGTGACTCACTAGTGACCGGACACTGCATAGCTGCAAGCTGGAGGTGGCATCTTGGTTGTGAGGGGTCTAAGGTTTCAAACTCTTGTTTAAGCATCTTCAGCACTCTCCCTTCCTTTAAGCAAATGGCCACGCCAGAAAGACAGGGCTGCAGTGATTAGGCAGGGCTCTGTCCCCCTACTTCCTGCCTCACTGGGAGAAGCTGAAAATTCATACCTGGGGAAAAGCGTCCAGACTGTGTGGCTGCCATCAGCAAAGCCACAAACATTATCTAGTGTACTGCCACTCGGATCCACTGTCAATGCCTTCCCCTTAGACACAGGCATATTACTACTACTACCCAAGCAGCTGGCCAGCTTGCCTACTGCCCCCTGCCTCACAGTCCTCAAACCACCTTCTAGCTTCCACATTGCTTCCTGGCCTCCTCACTACCCTACTTTCTATTCCTTGAGGTTCCTGTGGATGCAGGAGCTCCCAGGTGGAAAGGACTCAGTAGACGGTGCTGGAGACAGATATCAGTTACGACCTCCATGAAGTGAGAGGACTCAGGGGCTCAGAGGCTGCTGAGTGGAGACTAGGCCTGCGAGTAGGCAATGCCAGAAACATCTAGTGGCCTGTCAGCCCATGCCCAGGTCAACTGTTACTGAAGTAGGAAGTGCAGAGACACTTCTACTGAGTCAAGGGCCACACTGATTAGAAGCATACTACTGTGTGACCCACATCAGTGGCTCGGTGTCTGAGATCATGCTTGGTGTCAACAGTACCATCCGGAGGGGCTACAGGTTCCCAGGTGAGACCCCAGCTGGGACATGCATGAGTAGCCTAGACCATCACTGAAAACCACAGCTCCTCCTAGGGAATCGTCGGCCTCCTGCTACTGAGTCAGACCTCCTGGTCCAGTCAGGGTTCTGAGCCTCCTAGACTCTCCCACACTAAGGCTCAGGCCTCCATCATATCACACAGTCACAATGATGTACTGAGGCTTTAGGGTGCCATTTCCTCAGGGACAGGAACTCATCCCCACCAGGACTTGGACAGTGTTAAGTGAGCAAGCACTTGGGACACTGGACTGTGGACACTGCCAGGAAGACAGAAAGCAGGTAAAAAAGCCAGGCTGTCAAATGTATCACCAGGGCAAGCCTCACTTAGCAGAGCCAGAGTCTGATGGAGGCTGAGAGGATAGCATAGAGCTAAGAGGAGAACACAGCAGGCCAGGGAAGGCTTGCAAGACCTTCCAGGAGGGAGGGAGGGGGGAGG
>NW_022196897.1:15231171-15234033 GCF_008632895.1 Mastomys coucha
GAGAGAGAGAGAGAGAGAGAGAGAGAGAGAGAGAGAGAGAGAGATTGATAGGTAGTAGCTAAGGGGCTCCCTGTCAGGGCTACATAGAGAAATCGTGTGTGTGTGTGTGTGTGTGTGTGTGTGTGTGTGTGTGTGTGTGACTTTCCAGTGATGGGTAAGAGCTAAGGGGCTCCATGTCTGCAGAGATCAGCTGTCACACAGGAGGATGGAAGCTACCTGACTTCAAGAAGGGAATTAAGAGACAGAAGAGCTTAGCAAAGCTGGGGACCACAGATCCTAGTGTGAATAGAGGAAGTTCTAGGAAGGAGCTGAGAGCAAAGGGAGCAGAAGAGGTAAGTGTCATGGTGACAAGAACTTCAATCCAGGGCATTCCCCTAGATTAAGACTTGCCCAAAAGAACTGCCCCGCTCAGTGTCCCTTAACATGTGAAAGGGGCCTAGCAGGGTCAAAGGAGTATCCTGGCACATCAGCATGGCTTTTGATGTAATAGTAAACAAAGCAGGCAGCTCGGAGGAGGTGCCGCTTATCTGGTAGAGGAGGAGAAAAGAGAACAGCTGAAGAGGTGGATGGGGAGGAGAGAGGAGGAGCAACCAAGAGACATGTAGACAAAATGGCTGAGTTCTATAGGAAAGAGAAGCTGGAGGAAAAGACGGGTGCCTTGGAGCTGGGCGGAGTCCGCCATCAGGGTGACTCTAACAGCTGCTTGTGAGTGGGTAGAGATTGGTGGTCAGAGTCTGCTTTGACATGTTAGGTAGTACCCCAGCTAGCCATTTGTCCACTTGAGTTTCTTTGAGACCTATCAGAGATCACCCTACTCCCCTTCCCCTTCTCCACCTCTCCCTCTTCCTTCTTCCACCCTTCCCCTTTTCTGACACTTCGAAGGATACACTTTACCTTTGAAACCCCGTGACCTTCACCTCACCCTAAAAGCCAGGTTAATATGCTCAACAAGCTACCATCACAGACAAAAATGTCTACAGCGACAGTCTCAGCCCCTCCCTGTTCCCTGCTCCGGTATTGCCTATGGCTCTCTCTACAATGCAGGCCTGTCAATGGGCCCCCTCCACACTGGAGAAGACAGCATAGCAGTCACTGCACGGATGTGGGAGTGAGGCTTGGGAAAGCATTACAGGACAGAAGGCAATGGGTCTGGACCTCCCAGTGCCAAGTGGAAAGAGATGGGAATCGAAAAACAGCCCATGGACCCTGAGCAGGAAGCTGGCCACGCTGTGAGCCTGGACTTCCTGTTCCACAAGATAGAGTACAAGACACAGCACGGAGGACTGACATAAAGGCAGTGCCCACATCACAGGGAAGAGGCGACAACTATCCAGGTGTCTGTCATTTCTGGGAGCAGGAATCTCAGAGGAACGCTAACAGAAACCTCTACACTTTCAAAGGGGTTTTAGGTTCCAAACTCCCAGGAAGAAGCCATGGGGTGGCCACAGCCTCCCACCCTGTGCCTCCGCAACTGGACAGATGATGGCAGGGACGAGGCCAGCAGATTACATCACTAAGAAGGCAGGCACCTTGCTGCCAGGCCAGAGCCCAGCAGCCAGAGCCTGGCTTCTGTGCAGCACAGCCACCCTGGCAATCTCCGGGACAGAGCTTATCTGAACCAAAACCTATTATCTTTAATGTAACTCTTTGGAAAAACACCAGGGAAGGCAGCCAAAAAGTCACTTCCGGAACTAACTTGTGGATCCCTCAGTTCCTGCTGGAACCAGCAGCGTGAAAGACCAAGAACAGGAAGAAAATGCTTAACACTAAAAATGACAAGATGCTAAGGATTCATTTCCTTGCTGAGTTCTTCAAGTAATGCCTCAAGAGCCAGCCCTGACCTTCCTTCCCAAAGGCTCAAAGACCAAGACTATCAAGAGTCAGGTCTCACCCAGGTGAGCTTACAGCTCTGCCCTCTCACCATGGCTAGCCTTACTCCCACAGAACCTGACGGAGAGAAGACCCCCAAAGACAAATGCAGGGGGCATCAGCTAGTCTTCACACGGTCAAGGTTTCCCCAGATCTCTAGGGCAGTGGTTCTCAACTCGTGGGCCACAAACCCTTTGGCAAACCTCTATCTCCAAAAATATTCACATTGTGATTCATAATAGAGTAGCAAGATTACCGTTATGAAGTTCCTACTTCAAAGACAGTTTTATAGCTGGGATCACCACAACATGAGGAACTGATGAAGGGTGGCAGCATCAGGAAGGTTGAGAACCACTGCCCTAGGGTCTCAGAGAACCTCCCTCCCCAGGTACTCCAGGCCAGGAAAACAGAACAGAACCAAGGGGTGATGGTCCTCCCAGCCTCCACTGCACCTGCCTGGCTCAGCTCCAGCATAAAGGGAATGAGGTGAAGCCATCATGACCAGCATGAGGACTTTTGACAAACACAACCAGTCCAGCCCCACCTCTGACAGTACCTAGCTTGGGCACCCAGCCACTCTTTAACATACAGACTTGCTCTCGTGTCCAATACACAGCCCAGCACTTAAACCTTCTCAAGCCCCAGGTCTAGCCTTGTGCTAACCACAGGTTGTCCCTATAAGAGGGAAGGAGGAGGGCAATGCATGGGAACCTTTCCTACTCAGAGAAGCTGATGAGTGAGCCTGATGTCAGGGCTGACAAGTGGAGACCCGGTCAACTGCACTCACAGAATGAGCACCCAGTACACAGTATAGCCCCAGCACTGAACATAAAAACCGCATAGGCTGCCTCCATGGGGCCAGCTCAGATGTAGAGCCACAGCCTCAGGACCACAGATAGCTATAGGGGCAGAGCAGGTATTAGATGTACACCCTTCTGGACAGACCTTCAGAGCTATGCCCCGCCCACCCACACTAACCACCACCACCACCAC
>NW_022196897.1:15234808-15241258 GCF_008632895.1 Mastomys coucha
CTCTCTCTCTCTCTCTCTCTCTCTCTCTCTCTCTCTCTCTCTCTCTCACACACAGCCTCACACACCATAGTCTGAAGCACTGGTTTAGGTGACTGTTCACACAGCAGGGGTGCAGAGAAGCCTGGTCCACCCAGCCCACCCTCAAGAATGGAAAGGGTCTGAGGCAGCAACAAGGCTGGAGGTCCTCTGAGCTCCTCTAGGGCAGAGCATGGGGCTGGACCCCACCCCTCAGCTAGGCTACAGCTCTCCACAGCAGGGTCATCTCCAGCCCCAACACCCCACCCTCTGACTCAAGGTCCAAGCCCAGCATCCACTCCCATTTCCCATAAGCATACACTGGGACAATGCCAGGGAGACAAGACCAGAGGCCAAGGTGAACGAAAAAGCCCTGGTGAAGCCCCCACATGCAGCAGGCACAGTGCACTCACTGCAGGGCCAGAGCTGCCTCATCAAAACTGCTGACGATGACAAGGGACCCTTCTTTATAAAAGGCCTGACCACACAGTTGGCCGATCGAGTGATGGGAGCTTAATCCAGATTTATGTGCCTTACATCATGCATTCCACCATAGCAAATTAAAATCAAAATGAAATTACATGATACTATACACTGAGCACTCTAGGGCTGAACTGCTGAACAAAGTGTGGGTTTGGTTACAGTTTTCCCATCTTTTTCTCTCTATGGTTATTGTGTGTGCACACGCGCGTGTGTTTCAGCACTCTCCAGAATCTAGGACATCAGCCCCTCCTACTCAGAATGCTATAGCAAACTCATCTCAGCCACTTCCAGGAATAAGACCAGGAGAGAATCTCAAACAGACTTGTCAGACTGAGAAGCCACTCACAGGACGGGACACCACCAAGGCACCATCCAAACAGAAGCATAACTCTGTATGTGCATGCTACTGCATGAACCTCCCTGCACCTGCCAGGATCTCTGGGCATCACAGAGACCTTCCTCTCCACTACCTGGCTTTGGCAGCTTTCTGGAACCTTGGTGTGAGCCTCCATGACCCCTTCATTCCTGCATCTCTCATGCCTGACAAACCTACAACATCACTTGCACGGTGCTAAGTTCTGCTGACTGCTAGAAGCCTGGTCTCTCCTCCAGTCAGAGCTGCAGTAGCCTCTGCATGCTTTCATAGCCAAAAGAAACCTCTAAAACCTGATCCTACATAGAGACGGACTTTCAAAAGGAGACTCACGGGACAGATGAGGCCAGCGGCCCCAGAAGCCCCAGTTCTGAGCAGTAAGCTGGCTTTGAACACCACTTCACAGAGGAGCTCCTTGAGGAACAGACTGCTCAGCATTTACAACTGAAAAGTTTGCTCTCCTGTTCACATCCTGGACTCATGGCTCCTTCCTCAAACACCCAGTCAGTAAGGCACTTCGCTAATGTGAATAATGCCCTGAGTTTGATCCCCACCACTGCAAAAATCTGTGGTAATGAACACTGTAACCCCAGCACCCAGAAGATGAAGGCAGGAAGATTCGAGCTACTACATTCGATGTTCAAGGCTAACCTGAGCTACATGAGACTTTGTTTTACAGGAAGCAGAAGCAGGAAGATTGCTGTGAGTTCAAGACCAATCTGGGCTGTTACACAGAGAGACCCAGGGTGAGGGGAGCAAACAAACATGCGTTACTAATATTTCTGGTAGTCCCTAACCCTGTTACTCCATACCCATGCTCACCAGGAAGCCACCAATGAGTCCCAGCCTCCTGGGCCTTTTCATCTGCATCTGCTTGGCCTCTGGTTCCTCCCCCTCACTAGCTTTCATGACATCCCCTAGATTCAGGCTTGGGTGGTTCCCCTGACTGAGAAGGAGGATCTACCCTCCCGCTCCACCCTGCCACACAAACCTGTCTTCAGCAAGTTCCCATCTGGGACACAGGGCTGGCAGATGGCCAGCCTGTGCAAGCGTGTGTCAAGCCCACACCAAGAGCCTACTCACCTTCCCGAAGTCTCGGACATCAAAGAGGTCGAAAGGGTCAAACAGCTCACTGTTCCTTAGTCCAAATTTGTCATGGCAGACTTTGAGGAAGGTGCGGATATTCTTCAGACACAGGAACTAGAGAGAGAAAGAGAGAGAGAGAGAGAGAGAGAGAGAGGCATTAATAAGTGGACAACATCACAAAAACCATGCCACAAGCACTTGCCTTGCAGTGCCCATGCACAGAGACTAAGTTGTTTAGCAGAAGACATCCCCATTACAGGCTGCGGAGGTGAGCTGGAGCTCAGAACCAGAGGCAGCAGGTGGGCTGGAGCTCAGAACACTGCAGCAGGTGAGCTGGAGCTCAGAACCAGAGCAGTAGGTGGGCTGGAGCTCAGAACACTGCAGCAGGTGGGCTGGAGCTCAGAACCAGAGCAGTAGGTGGGCTGGAGCTCAGAACACTGCAGCAGGTGAGCTGGAGCTCAGAACCAGAGCAGTAGGTGGGCTGGAGCTCAGAACCAGAGCAGTAGGTGGGCTGGAGCTCAGAACACTGCAGCAGGTGGGCTGGAGCTCAGAACCATGGCAGCCTCCAGCCTTCCCCAGGGGGCAGAATGTTCTATTCACATTGGTCTAAGGGTGGGACACCAATTCAAAGCCAGCTAACACACACCCTGCTCTGGTGTATCCTGTGAATCCCAATGCTGACAGCAAAGAAACATGCTGGCCTAGAGCCAGCAAGCTGGACAGAACACCTCACACAAGAGGCAACCCACAGCCCAATACAGCTTAGGACTTTAGGCCAAACAGTACCCATCCCTAGAGGACCAACCCCTAGCTCACGAGCACTGTAGACAAACGAATGGATTCAGATGTGACAGGCCAGAATCACAAACAGTATAAGCTCCAGCTAAGCTCAGGGTACAGAAGCCACAGTCCTGTGCCACCACCTCTGCCACAGGTCACTGCCCATTCTGGCCTCACCATTCATAGACAATGCCAGCATGGTTCCTATGTTTCACAGCTCTCTCTCTCTCTCTCTCTCTCTCTCTCTCTCTCTCTCTCTCTCTCTCTCTCTCTCTCTCTCTCCATGTATGAGCACATGCTTACATAAATTCGTACACATGCATGCGTCTGTCTGTCTCCATATCACTCTAATTTCCTCTAAAAAACATTTAAGATACACTGTGCACACAGTATGCTTCATCCCTAAACACCTGAGCATGCATTTCCTGGAACAATGACATCATCGTACATGTTCACAGCACACTGAAGTCAGGTCATTAGCACAGATGCCACCCAATCTGCACATTACCGTTACATAAAAGACAACCAGAATGGCCTTTATGGTAAACAAAAAGAAAAGGATGTAAGGAGGAGGGGAGGGGGAGGGAAAAAGGTAGCTGGAGAGCAGAGGGGAGGGGAGCAGGGGGTGGGGGTGGGGGTGGGAATCGGACTGAGTCCAACCCAGGACCACACAGAATATTGCTGTCACTTCTCTTTAGTTTCTACTAAACTAGAACTGGAATGTCCTTTACATACTCTGCCCCGTACAGTCTATGTCACTAGACACATGTACCCAACAAGCCTGTCAAATGCTAAGCCATGCATGGCTGAGAACCACTGATACGGACCACATGGGTACAAAGTGCTTCTCGTCTCCGTCTTCTACAGCCTGATGCTTCTGAAGATTGTCCATCCTGTGAAGAGTCTAGATGCAGCACAGAAAGCATTTAGGGGAGAAGGGTTTGTGTGAGTGGTGACAGCATGGGAAAAAGCCACCCTGGTAGTGGGTGGGTCACACACACACACTGCTATACCACAAATGCTTAAAGCACCAAGCTGCATGCTTGGAAATGGATAGGTAGAACTAGATATAGTGGCCCACTCCTACAGTAAAGCACCTAGGAAGCTGGTGCAGGAGGACAGTGTGTTCCAGGCTAGCCCAGGCTACCTAGCAAGACCCTGTCTCAAAACAAAGAAAGAAGGAATAAAAGGATATGGTCAAGATGACACATGTTTACATATTTCAATTAAAAGACTCAAAAAGACAGACATGAAGACAGTGTGACCCACAGGCAGAAGGCCACGTGATGATGGAGATGCTGTATTCTCAACTGCCAGCAGCCAGCAGCAGCTGAAGACAGGCCTGGGGCTCACTCCCTCAGAACACCATCACAGCCAGCCTCTGGCCTCGACCAGCAAGAGGGCACACTTCTGCTACTATAAGCCACAAATCAGCAGACACACACACTTAAGCAGAAAGCAACAGTGCACACACAGAGACGAGCCTGGAAACCAGGGTGAGGGGAAGCTCTGTACCCTAGAGCCCCCGGCGCCACCTCCTGCCTCTCCTGCCCTGTGGAGCCTGGCTCAACTATTTTTGCCCATGGCTCCTCTCTAATTTCCACTAAGCATTTATTTTAATTCCTCCCTGGCCTCCCATTTTGGAGTTAATTACACAGGTCCTGACCATAATCATGGCCAGTGAAGCCAGGCTTCTTTTCGGGGCTCGGCACAGGCCAGTATCCCTTGTCCAGTGGCCCAGCCTCAGCCTGCACCCACCCCACCAGCACTCCCACCAGTGGCCACTTGGGCAGCCTAACCTTCAAGAGCCCTGCCCCTGGAAAACAGCCATACAGGCAGAGGCTGGCTTCTTGAACAGGGACAAAGGTCCTGGAGCGTCTATCAGAAAGCAGCACGCACACAACCCTGTCACCCTCCATGCAGAGCATCCCATAGTCTATTCACTCTGTGTCCTTATTCATTGCCACAATCCTGTGGGTCATCATCTTATCTTACTTACACAAAAGAAAACCAAGGCAGTAAATAAGCTAAGGACTTTGGCACACAAGCTGACAGCATCAAGGGCCACAAACGAGCCCATTATCTGCTTCAGAATGGAAAGCACTTGAGATGAAAGGGTTCTTGGGGCACAGGGTCACCTGCTGTCCATGCTTACCAACAACACACTTAATTCCCTCTCTCTCACTTATACAATTAGGGAAACCGAGGCCCAGGGGTGGAGGTAGGCAGGATACCTAGCTGGGAAGGACAAGCCCATAGTGGCTCTCAGCCTCTCCCCTTCCCATGGAGGTGGGGCTTCCCTGGGGGCGGGGCAGCAGGTACTGTTGGTACATCTCTCAGATCCCTTCTTCCCTGACTTCCCCAGCACCAGGAGGGTGAGACCCTGCCAGTTGGAGCCATTCGCTCCCATTCTGCAGAGACTGGCTCAGATTCTAGACAGTCCTGAGGTCGTGGGTGAGAGAGAGGCCTGAGACTGCCGCAAGCCTGTCTTTGCACAGTGGACAGAGCCTGAAGGAATATAGGTGAGTGGGTGCAGGCACCAGACAGCACTGACCACCTGGTTGTCAGCCCATCCTTGTTGCATCAGAGGTACGCAGCATTTTCTCACTCATCTGGTTTAGCCTTCCTAAGACAGCCAGCAGCCTCGAGGCATCCTGAGGCCTCACTCAAGCTCAGGGGAATTCTGGTGAGTGCCATGTGAGTAACAGGGCTCTCCAAGGGATGAGAAGCAGCGGGCCACTGTGTTTGTTTAAAACACTAGAGAGGGCACAGCCCAGTACCTCCTATTGTCCTTGGCCTCCATAGGTTCCACTTCTTGGTCAAACCACCCTGTTTAATGTGGCCTTGGTGATGGGAGACCCAGCGTAGACTGCACTGGGAACATCACCAGCTCCCGAGGACCTAATCAGGCTGAAACCACATTGGCAACAGGACAGTCTCTGAGCCCAGCTACCCACACGCCTTCCCAGGCTCAGCAGAAGAGGCCTGGGTGCTGTTCCCTGTCATCTGTCATTCAGCTATGGCAAGGATTGGGGGAGGGGCACACACGGGAGCTGCCAGGAGGCCTAACAGCACAGAAGGGATTTTCAGGGCCGTCCAAATGGTACCACCACAACCACATCTCTGTGGGGCTTTGAAATCCCCCAGCCATGGTAAACAGCCTTCCTCAGTCCAGAGAGACCCACCCGGAGAGACAGCCTAAAGGCTGTGGAGTCCATCACCTTTACAGGGCTTCTGGCCTCTGCCAGAACTAGGGACCAGTCAGGCCTGCCCTGCAAAGACATGCTACATGAATTCTCCATGCTCAGCACTGAGACGTGGACATGAAACAGAACCAGCCTGGGGGCGGGGGCGGGGGGTAGTTCATCGCCTAAGGCCACACAGTTAGCTAAGGTCACGGTTAGTTTCAACTGCCAACTTGACACACTCAAAAACCACCTGGGAAGGGAGTCTCCATCTCCAAAGGGATTGTCTAGATCAGCAGTTCTCTCTCAACTTGTGGGTTGTGGCCCCTGTGAAAGTCAAACCACCCTTTCACAAAGGCCAGCCTAAGAGTGTTGGAAAACAGATATATTTACATTACTATTCATAACAGTAGCAAAAAATAGTTATGAAGTAGCAACAAAAATGAGGAAGCAGGAGGGAGGTTGGGAACCACTGGTTTAGATCAAGTTAACCTAAGGGCATACCTGTGAGAAAGTATCTTTTTTCTC
>NW_022196897.1:15241281-15256465 GCF_008632895.1 Mastomys coucha
GACCAGGCTGGTCTCAAACTCAGAAATCCGCCACCACTGCCTGGCAAGAAAGTATCTTGATTAAGTTAACTGAGATAGGAAGACCTAATCCACTGTGGGTGCCAGCCCCTGGTCTGGGGACTTGGACTCTAAGAACGGAGTAAGCTAAGAAGTAATCTAAGTATTAATTTCTTTCTGCTCTTAACTGTGAGTCTGACGGAAGTAGCTGCCCCAAGTTCCTATTGCCCTGACTTCCCACAACAGAGACTATGAGAACGCAACTTTTTCCTCCCTAGCCCGCTCTTGTTGAGGTCTTCTATCATGGTGACAGAAAGATAAGTCAGAACACTGGCCCTCAGCCTGGAGTGTGCAGTTTGAATGGGAGGTCCAGCACTGACCACTGGGAACAAAGGGCCATCTCAGGTTTCTGCACTAAGCTCTTGCCATCACACACCTGTAAGATCTGGACCTCGGTGCAAACCATCCCTCTGTCCCTCACACCAACCAGCTCAAGCAGTCTGGTCGTGGGCAGCCCAGGTGCAGACACAGCAGCAGCAGCAGCATAGCCCTGCCTCACTAAGGATGAGAGTAGCTCTGTGCTCCCCAGGAGGCCTGGTCTTCATGATGTCTCTGCCAGTCAGCCCATCCGCTCTAAGACTCCATGGAAGGATGGTAAGGTGCCCAGGACTACCCTCTCTTTACCACAGACCTGGCTGTTGGCTCTGGAGCCATCTCTGAAAAAAGGGTCCAGCCCAGAGCTCCAGGCCCTTCCAACTCTGACCTCTGGGAGTCTCCATGGCTGACTCATGACAGCCACAAAGGCCCCACTGTACAGGGTTTTCCAGTACTCCAGGCACTGCGCCAGAGCCCCACTGAGCCGCTCACAGCCGCCCCAAGTCACTACAGCAATAAAGAAACCCAGGTTCCAAGTCCTCTTCCTGGCCTGTCAGAGCTTACAAGCCAGGATTCCACACAGCTGGAGGCAGATCTAAGACATTTGATCTCCAAAGCCAGATTGTTATTACTGTTAAGCAATCCTGTACAGGTTTCAGGACAGAAGGACAACAAGACATTTTTAAAGAAGCCAGTCCTTCCAGGAAAATTCTGTCTACAGCAGGTACTATGGAGATACTAAGAATAGAAGCCCAGCCATTGCTCTGCATCCTACACGGACCCAGACCAGTACTGGCAGTACAGTGAGATTCTTTAAAGCATTTTGCATACAGTAACTAACAAGTGTATGGCTTTCACAGTCAGAGACCTATACCCTTCATACACCTACAATCCATCCTGACAAGGGGGCTTCTACTTTCAACCCTACTTGCAGATGCAGAAACTTTAGACATGAAAGGGAAGTGACTTGAGATCTGAACCCAGGGCTGTCCGTTCCAGGTGCTCCAGGCCAGCTAAGCTCCAGAGATGCTGGGGAGGTGGGGACTCACTACCCTACATCTTTATCTCCTCACCTGGGAAGCATCACCAACAGAGCTCTCATCACCCACTTTTGCCTTTTGTCCTTTCTATCCCAACACCCCATCCCCCAGATTCAGCCATATTCTGGCATAGACCTATAGCAGGTATACTTGGTGGTAATAGAGTGGACTAATCAGTGTGGTGGAAGCCTGCTCTCACTTGACAGCCAATTGTCCTCCTCATGGCTCAGTTTTCCAGTCTGTAAAATGAATACAAATTCTGCCCTCTCCACAGTACTGGACCACTTTGTTTAGGATAAGCTACAGTTGACACATGCTACTTTCTAAGGAGGTGCAGAAAGGCCCTGGGCCATGGTGCCTTATCGGGGCCTTGAAAGCTGTATCTAAGGCTGGTTGATACTAAACCACACCTGGCATGAACCAGGAACCTTCCTTGCCACCCACCATCCACCCTAGTGATGGTGAGCCTGGCACCCGTACCAGATTCTAACCAACTCTTGCCTCCAGAGAGTAAGCTGCACAGGGCATCAAGGGAAGACAGCAGCTAGCCAGACTCCAGAGCCAATAGATTCAGGGTCTCTGCTCACAAGCAGTCCCCCTAGGACTCCCCATGTTTCTTTTGTGCACTCAAGGGTCTGCCAGAGACCAGCCTCGCCCATCACAGGCCCAGGAGGAATGGGAAAGCCACACCCAGGAAGGGAGGCACAATTTTTCCCCACCCCACACACAGAACAGCACTCTTTCAAAGCCTTAGGGCTCTGAGAAATGGAGCTCTCCATAGGCAAATGCTCTGCTCTGTAGAAAGGCTTGGGAGAATACCATTGGCTGCTGGCAGTACTTGCAAAATAGTTCAACAAGTGGAGCTAAGACCGGTCTGCTTGCAGTGTCTCTGCTTTTGGCCGGCACGACACTGTGCCTCCTTGGGGCCTTAGGTCCTGCCGATCACACCTCTGACTAGCAGCTAGGAATGACTTTGATCAATAAAAAATGGGAAAACAAATTAATGTCTTGCTTTATTTATGCCATACTCGTCCCGAAGCCATTCAAAGCAGCGCCATTACTATTTAATAGGTTAGTTTGCTGGAATGGATCACATTCGGGGCTCCTGGAGTAGACGAACAGGTGATCCTGGGTGACAAGCTGGCCAGACAGTCCCCAGGGCACACACCGAGGCCACTTGCTTCCTCTACGGCCAAAATACCCTGGATAATGCCCAGCCCACTGCAGCAGCTCAGAGCTGGTAAACAAATGAATGAAAGTCCACAAAGCACCTGCCCATGCCCTCCAACTACAGGCACTACAGCCTTGCATCTTCCCAACAAAGGGAATACAGCTACCCTAGCATCAGAGGTGTAGAGAGACAGAGGGACAGAGCTGATGCTACTGCAGGAATAGCCCGATTCTGGAAACAGCTAGGCAGGTGGAATTGGGGATGAGCCATGACACCTGCCTTGCTTCACTCACATACACACACACACACACACACACCAACCTCTGCAAAAGTGCAGACGAGAAGCTGAAGCTAAAAGGCTGGGACTAACTGGAACAGGTCTGTTCAACACCATCCTACGGTCACCACAACACCTTGAGACTTCCCAGGCTGTGCCCTGAACCATCATGACACCACCAGGTCCTGGTGGTGAGTCAGGTTGATGTGTGTGGTCAGGTTCCCTGGGAAGAGTTCCAGCCAACCCATCCACTGCTCCTGTCAGTAAGCACACTCAGGAGGAGACGGAGGGGATGATCTGAGGAGCATAGGGATTTGATTATGTCTGGATGGTTTAACATGAATACTTCCTGTATGCTTCCTCAGCTGCACACATATCATCCAGATGAAGTGCCAGCAGCTGGGGATGAGCCCGGTGCCTCCGGGCAGGGGATGGCCAAGTTTCTCCCATACAGGACTGGAAGGCTGAATGGCCTGTGAGAACTGAGAGCGAGCAGTATTTTCTCTGCACCCTAGGTCTGCTGGGGACAGGTCTTGCTACCAATACCCCTGTTAGCATCTGCACATCCTCAGTGGAGGGAGTCCACCGCCAGGAGCAGGCAGAACACTAGAGATGGCTGGGCTTCTCCAACAGGGCAGCAAAAAGGACAAGCTAAAGTGTACCTCCTTTACCATTCTCCAAGGTCCCCAGGCTGCAGTGTCATTCAGAATCAGTGCTTAAATGCCAGGCAGCATTTCTACCTTTTCCAACCACAAGCAGCATCAGGTGATCACCAGGCTGGGCCAGGCATTTTGTGAGGCCCATCATACCCACTGTACCCTTGACCTGATGCAGAAAGGACTCAGGCATCAAAGCCTGGAGGTGGGGCAAGCCAGGGTGTGCTCTATCCCCAGAAAAGCACCAGAATCACTGGTGTACTACAGGGGAGAAGACTCAGGAACCACAGCCTCCATCACACAGGACGATGGTCCCCACAAAGGCCGAGCCTGCACACCTCCTTCATATCTTGGGAGTAATAATCCACATGACCCAGAAAGGAAACAAAATGTGGTTCAAAACAAGGGAGCCCTCCAAGCTAACCCTGTGCAACCGATGCTTCCAGGCCCTTCTCAGGACACTGTTCTCCCCACAAAGTGCCTGGGCCCTGACCAACCTCCTGGGCTTCCTTGGGAACCTGTCACTCCCTCATAAGAGGCCATGGATGCTGCAGGCAGTGATGCTCTCACACACTCTGTCCCACTTCCTGACCTCTTCCCTCTCAATCAGTTCCAGAGTGACACCGGGCCCACTTCCCTCTGGCTCTCCTGCCTCCGTCTTCCACACAGGCATGGGCTCCTGTGCTGCCTGCTCGGCACTCTCCACAGGGTGCTGTGAAATACAGGAAGAGGCTCACCAAAGGCTCAGAGGAGACTCAGAAGACTGCCGAGGGTACGGGACCGTAATTAGAACTTGACTAGATTCAGAAGCACCAGCAGAGTTTTAAGACACATTTCCAGGCTTGTCTGGAAGATGCTTCCAGAGAGGATTGAGTGAGGGGGAAAACACACACCCCAGACATAGGCAGAGCCTCCCCACTGGCTAAGGTTGGGATGGAATACAAGTCAAAGAGGAATCCACCAGCACACGGTATTCATTCTTTCTCCCTCTCCTTCTCCTTCCTGCTGGCCGTGAGGTAAATGACACACTCATACTACAGCCCTCTTCTCACAATTACAGACTGAAACCCTGAGAGATAAAAGATCCTTCTCTGTTAAGCTGTGC
Source organism: Mastomys coucha (assembly GCF_008632895.1). Classification (NCBI taxonomy): domain Eukaryota; kingdom Metazoa; phylum Chordata; class Mammalia; order Rodentia; family Muridae; genus Mastomys; species Mastomys coucha. The sequence continues at coordinate 15,245,903 of NW_022196897.1, forward strand.
CTGGTATTATGTCACAGTAAGCAGAAAGCAAGCTAAGCCTTGTAACATGAATGTGACAAGTCTATGATCCTAGCCAAAACCCAAACCCTAACCCAGCCTTCAAATCCCAGGGCCTCCCCAAAAAAGGAGAGGAATGAAGCCTGTTTATAGCCCTTGGTCCCAGCAGACCCTACAGGCAACCTAGCCCCTAACACAGGCACAGGCACCTCCTTGACAAAGGGTCCCCTCTGGATTCCCTGAGCTGAGTACTGTGGGACACCCCTCCCCCAAACTACTGTCAGTAGGGGCAGAACCTAAGAAACCAGGTTCTGTCATCACAGCCACATGGATCCATCTGCATCCAGAGCCCAAGTCATGTGGATCAGTTTCCAGAGACTGTGGGATGGAGTTTTTTACAGAAGACACTCACTGGTGGCTAAGCAGGGGGTCCACTTACCCAGAACTAAGGGGAGTTTGGCCCAACCTTCACAGTACCTGGGAACAGAGCCACCCAGGAAAGCACTCAGAATTGGAGAGAACAGGTGGATAGGCAGGAGACTATGTGCTCTGCTCTGAGACGCTATCAATCCACAGACACTTAACTGACAACCATGGCAGCCTGAATACAGCAGAGGTGGCTGCAAGAGAATAATCAGCTCTCTGCCCAGCCGCCCTCCCCTCCTGCCCTCTATGTGGCTAATGGTCTGTTTGAGCCTCAGGGATAAGAGTGGCCCACAGTATCAAAACTTCAAGGTCAGGGTTTTCAAAGCAAAGGTTTTCTATAAAGCTAGCAGGAAATTGCTTTTCTAGTATCTCCTTATATAACCATCTTCTTTAAGCCGGCTCAGAATGCCGCCTGCCCGCCCGCCCGCCCAAGGGTTCAAATCCCACTTTCCACTGCCCAGCTCTCCTAGGCAGCCAAGACTCTGAGAGATTAGCCCAGACGTTGCCTCTACCGTGCTCACTGACTCTCCCACCTCCCTCACCCCCTCCTCTGCTGCAATCCAGCAGCCAGACCATTAACGTGAGCCCACAAGCTGCCCGGGAAATTGCCCAGGCTGCCTCTTCATCTTCTCCATCTCTTCCAGCCCTCTGGAAAGCAGCCTCCAAGGTCACTCTGGGAGAACAGCTCTCCCCTCCAAGTATCCCTTCTCCTGTGCAATTCGGACAATCCGATTCCAGACAGACCTGGGCAGAACATGCTCCACTGTTCTTTCCCACTGTGCTCTGACATCGAAGCCAAATGCATCCCTTAATGGTTGGCACACATCGGATTATCACTCTCCCATCTGCGCAAGTCTTGCCATTACCCCTTCCTGCTGAGCTGAAAATGTGGTAGGAAAATCCTAACAGTAGCATCAGGGAGCTCCCGAGCAGGAGAACCAAATCAAACATTCTTATGTGATCCAAAGCCAAGAGCCAACAGCCCTGAGCTATGAGGTGGCCAGGACAAAAGCAGGCCTCTCTGTGAAAGGCTCAGGCCAGCCGTGCATATGACAAAGTGTCAAAATGTTTGGATAAAATGTAAGTCCACAATCTCTAGGAGTGAGGGGCGACAGTGACCCTTGGGAATATTGAGGACAGGGTCTGAGTGGCTTCACTGACAGCCCCCCTGCTGGGGATGCTGGCTGTACACTGGAAACCCGTCCGCAGTCCCCCAGGGATACCAGTTACTGGGAAACAGCCCCAGGGAGATCCCTGAGCTAATCAATCCAGCGGCCTGACCTGCTCTCCAGGCCCACCCACCATCAGGATCTGGAAGTTAGTCTGAACACACACCTGTCACATCACTGCTCAGCACCTGCGTCCTCACCTGCCTGGAGCTGTTCACATCCACAGGTGTGTCACTTCCTGCTTTATAGTTTGGATTTAGAATGTTGCCCAAAGGCCCACATGTCAAGTTTGGGCACTCCTGCTTGATGCTAATAGGTGTCAGAAGTTATAAGAGGTGAGGCCTAGGGCTGGAGAGATGGCTCAGTGGTTAAGAACAGTCACTGCTCTTGTAGAGGATCAGGTTCGATTTTCTACACATGGCAGCTTATCTGTAACCCCAGTTTCAGAGGATTCAACACTCTCTTCTGACCTTCATGAATACCAGGAATGTACATGGTACACATACATGCATATATACATATATATACACATATACATACATACATATACATTTATATACACAGACAGACGAGACACTCACACATAATTTCTTTAAAAAATGTAAAAAGAGGTGGTTTGTATATGCTTGGTCCAGGGAATAGCACTATTAGGAGGTGTAGCCTTGTAGGAGTACATGTGTCACTGTGGGCGTGGGCTTTAAGACCATCATCCTAGCTGCCTGGAAGTCAATCTTCTGCTAGCTGCCTTTGCAACAAAAGGTGGAAGTCTCAGTTCCTCCACTCCCACTGGATTGGATGCTGCCATGCTCCTGCCTGGATGATAATGGACTGAACCAATTAAATGTTGTCCTTTTAAGAATTGCCTTGGTCATGGTGTCTGCTCACAGCAGTAAAACCCTAACTAAGACAAGTGGGATGTAGTAGAAAGTCTAGTCAGGGTCTATCAGCACAAGGCATTGTGAGGACAACCTCCCCAAACTCCTCCTGTCCCTCTGCTATTGCTGCCTTGCACCCTGGGTTTTGAGCAGCTAGCTCTAGCAGTGCACATGGCAGGCCAAGACAACAATGTGCTGCCTCACCACACCAGGAAAGGAATGAGGCTGACTATCCATGGACTGAATCCCACACAGTAGAAGACAAAACCCTTCTTTTTAGATTGGCAGACACCTCAAGGATTTGTCACAGTGACAGAAAGTCAACTGTTACACTAAGGCACACTAGGTATGCTAAGGCAAGAGCTTCCAGGCAAGACCCAAAATCCAGAGATTTCACCACCTTCTAGGGGTACAAGGAGTGCTGTTACTTCAGGAAATCAGGTGCTTGAGCTCAGACAGCTGCAGCAAGCCCCCTAAACTAGGAGCGTGGAAGTAGAAGCTAGGGGAACCACAAAGGCCTGAGAACACACAGAGGCACATGTGCAGGCAGATTCTGGCAGGAGTTCACATGCTGACCTGCTCCCTCCTCCCTGGACCCCACATAACAGACCTGGAGAGGTGTGATAAAGACAAGGGCACAGGCCCGTTATGAAAGCCCTGTCCAATGCATTGCCTGAATCGAATCAATCCTCACTTCCTGATACCACTTCATTAGGGACAGGGTTGTAGAGGCACAGATTTTTTTTTTTTTTGCAACCTACTTTTAATAAGGGTTCAACCTCTCCTCTAGTCCACCACCCAGCAGAGGCAGTGGAAGAGAAAAGTCACTAGGATATGGGAGAAGTGGACCTGAGAGAAGTCTCCCTTTGAGGAGAGCTTGATTGTCTTTGGCAACAGTTCAGACCCGTAGCAAACACCAAATACGACTCAGAAGCTGCAGAGCAGTCCTCTAGGCAGGCAGACACCAGGCACGAACTAGTAGCAGCTGCAGTTCAATCCTGAAGAAACTGCCAGGCTCGCCAACAGGCCTGAGATGAGGCTACAGAAGCGGCAAGGTGCCACAGGAACCTTGAAGGCAGTTCTTAGGCAAGTTTCTCTCAATTATGGTGTTATCATAAGTTGAGCTCAACATTGCTATGTAAGACATATGCATGTCCTTAGTGAAGAATAATGAGATGAAGTAAACCAAGGCTCAGTGCCTGTCTCCTACTGCCTGTGGGGTTGTATTTATATTCCTTCAAGAATCCTTTCACTTGTCTGCTATATCCAAACATCCTTTCACCTGTGTCTGCTTCAGGAAAACATCATCTGACATGACTGACTTCCCAAAGAACTAGACGTTTCCACTTCAGGGTGGCAATTGGTGGGGACCTAATCATTCAGTCAATGACATCGCATGCAATGCTCTGAATAGAGTCCCACACAAAGACAGGCTCTGACACACACACCCCAACTTTACTGCTGAGTTACTTTGAAAACGGTCTTCACAGACATAACTTGAAGATCTCAAGAGTAGCACCCAAGGCTTTCCACTTAAGACTGTTTGTTATGGGCTGGTGAGATGGCTCAGTAGGTAAGAGCACTGACTGCTCTTCCCAAGGTCCTGAGTTCAAATCCCAGCAACCACATGGTGGCTCACAACCATCCGTAACAAGATCTGACACCCTCTTCTGGAGTGTCCAAAGACAGCTACAGTGTACTTACGTATAATAAATAAATAAATCTTTAAAAAAAAAAAAAAAAAGACTTTGTTATAAAGGGAGAGAGGGGAGAAGGTGAGAGGGGACTGTAGAGATCATAATGACACACCCAGAAGCCACAGAGCACCCACCAAAGAACAAGAAGAGCCAGGCACAGCCTCCCCAGAGCCTCCAAGGGGAATGTGGCTCCTCCAGGGGAGTGTGGCTCCTCCAGGGGAGTGTGGCTCCTCCAGGGGAATGTGCATCACACCTTGATCTGGGATTCAGACTCCAGCTCCAAGCTAGCATAAATTCCTTTGTCCACCCCAGTCTGTGGGCATTCTAGGGGCAGCTGGGCTAAGGCAGCCCTTAACCTCACACTCCACATGCTCAACACAGCAGGCTCTTACCAAACATTCCAGAGTGAATGAATGCATGAACATGTGTCTATTGCTGTGACGGGTATCAAAGAAAATCCACTTAAAAGGGGATGCTTTATTTTGGTTCATGGCTTCAGAAGGAGGCCACTACTTTAGGACTAAATTGTGTTCAGGCACCATGGTGGCTAGAGAGTGTGGCAGGGGAGGCTTGGCAGGGGAGGCTGCTGCATCAAGACAACTGGTGGTTTTGTCTGTCTATCTGTTTGTTTGCTTGTTGAGAGAAAAGACTTCCCCACCAGGCTCCACCTCCCAGTAAAGCTTTAAGATTACAATCCAGAGACTGGAAAGGTGACTGGAGAGGTGGCAAGCACTGAATGTTCTCCCAGAGGTCCTGAGTTCAATTCCCAGAAACTACATAGTGGCTCACAACCATCTGTAATGGAGTCTGATGCCCTCTTCTGTTGTATGACAGTGTACTCACATACATTAAAAAAAAAAAAAAAAAAGAATTATCCCAGCACTTGGGAGGCAGAGGCAGGAGGATTTCTGAGTTCAAGACTAGCCTGGTCTACAGAGTAAGTTCCAGGACAGGCAGGGCTACACAGAGAAATCCTGTCTCAGAAAAAAAAAAAGAAAAGAAAAGAATTATGTGATGGTTTATATATGTTTGTACACGCCTTTAATCCCAGGAGACAGGTATGCCAGATCTCTGAGTTCAAGGTCAATCTACAGAACAAGATCCAGAATAGCCTACCTTAGGCAATGAAGAAGTTAGAAAAGAGAAATCTAGTGATAATGTAATAGAACAAGGGGGCCATGCTCCAGCTCCTGCACTCAGCAGAACTCAGCAGCTTTGGCCATATGTCTCTGGCTTTGTAGTCAAGAGGAGGAGACTACGGGGACAATTGATGCTGGTTAGCTGGAGCTAAGCAATTAGTGGTGATTAAGAAGAGACCAGCATCACTAAGGTGAAATCTTCTGGGAAGTGTTTCCTGAGAGCACAAAGAAGCTGTGTTCCAGAGTCAGCCATAGTTGTGCCTTGTGCTGCAGCTGTACTTAGTAGGGTGTAAGAGTCACTGGTACTGGTTTGAAGGCATGTAGGGGTCATGGAGAGCAGCTGAGGCTTGGCATTGTGAGAGGCCATGGAAGGCCATTGGTGAAGGTACATCCTCAATTGCAGCTGACAGCCCCAAACTGAAGGGGTCATGCGAAGAAACTGAGGTTTGTCACCATGAAGAGAGCCTATGAGAGGCTACTGGTGAAGCTTAGTTGCAGCGGAAGAGCCCAGTGTATTGGAAATGCCAGCAGCATGGGATGATTACCAAGAACAGCAGCAGCAGTGGAGTGGATCAACCTGAGCTTAGCGTGCTACAGAGGGCAGAGCTGGAGAAGTGACGCCAGCCCTTTGGAGAAACCCAGATCATGTGTGGATCCCAGACACTGAAACAAGAAGCTGTGACATTTGAAGTTGCCTTGGAGACCCCAAGATGTTAGAGATGTCAGAGCCATGGACTATCTGCTGAGGAAAGCTGCTAACAGGGAGTGGGACCAGCCCAGGAAGAGAAGTTTGTTGTAGTCAACAAAAATGAAAAAGGAGTTGGAGATCTGAAGACTGCTTTGACATTAGCCATGGAGATATAGAGTTTGGGGTTTGCCCAGTTGGTTTCCTGTCTTGCTTTGGGGATTACAGTTAAGTGATTGGATGAATCTCAGAAGAGATTTTGGACTTTTAACATTGTTGACACTGCTATAGACTATAGGGACTCTGGAAGTTGGACTAAATGTACATTTTTATTATGCTATGTCTAGATATGGCCCCCATAGACTCATGTGTTTGAACAAGCCTATGAGGACCAGGGAGTGGAATGTGATGGCTTGTATATGCTTGGCCCAGGGAGTAGCACTATTAGGAGCTGTGACCTTGTTGAAGTATGTGTGTTACTGTGGGCATGGGCTTTAAGACCCTCATCCTAGCTGCCTGGAAGTCAGTATTCTGCTAGCAGCCTCCAGATGAAGATGTAGAACTCTCAGCTCCTTCTGCACCATGCCTGCCTGGATGCTGCCATGCTTCCCACCTTGATGATAATGGACTGAACCTCTGAACCTGTAAGGCAGTCCCAATGAAATGTTGTCCTTATAAGAGTTGCCTTGGTCATGGTGTGTGTTCACAGCAGTAAAACCCTAAGACAGATTACCATTCACCCAGGAACTATGGTCCCCTGATGTTGGAGTCTTCAGAGTCCCTCGTGTCCCCCAAAAACCCAGCAGTGGCCACCAAGTCTTTCACATGGGCATTCAGAGGACAGTTCAGATCTAAACAATAACAAACGCCTTGGTTTCTGCAACTCCTGTCCCTCTCTATCCTTCACACTGCTCACAGGTCCCCACCCGACTGCTCTGGGTGAGACTCCAGAGCCTGGGCCAGCCACATGAGGGCCTAGCATAGGATCCATCTTGGACTCTAACAAGGGACCCCTGCCTGAGTCCAGTCTCTCACTCTCCCTACTAGACACCATATCTCACTTCTGCTGCAGACACCCCAGAGATAGTGTGGTCCGTCACTCAGGGACAGAGGAGAACAAATCTAGCCAGCCTCCAGGCAGAGATCTTGGTTTAAATCTTCCCCCACCATGCATTCCTGAGAACTCCTGCCCTCAGAGACCATGACTCCAGACTGCACACAGAGCTCAGGTCCAGTCCCACCTATCCAGTAGCTGCCTCTGTATGCTGGTTAGTTTTTGTCAACTTGAAACAGGCTAGAGTCATCTGGGAACAGGGAACCTGGATAGAGAAAATGCCTCCATCAGAGGCCTGTGAATGAGTTTAGGGGGCATTTTCTTGATTAATGATTGATGTGGGAGGGACAAGCACCTGGAAGCAGCTACAACAATCCTCTCACTCTTAAAGCAGGGACTGTCCCCCATGGGACAACTCTAGGCATAGTGCAAGTCTCCTCTTTCTCAACCATGTAGCATACCCCTCGATTCACGGGGAACCACTCCTGTGGCTGTCATGGCTAAGTGAGCACACCTGGGATGCTGGTATGTGATATGTGTGTGAGGTGTGTGTGTGTGTGTAGCACACATGCCTGTGGGCGAGAGGTGGGTGTGTGCAAACCTGGGAGCATGCAGTGGGTGTGCCTGTGCATATGGATGGATGGATGTGTATGTGTCTCTGTTATGACTGATAAAAATGTCTAATGAAAAAAATGTAAAAGAATCCAGGGAAATAAGTCTGGACTACAAAGAGGTGGAAGGCGAGATGTAAGCATGTTTTTCCAGTTTCTTAAATGCAATCCACTTTCATTATACTCTTAGCGTACAGTAAACACAAGCTTAGCTGGGGGGCAGGGACGGGTAGACTTCCTGCTGCCCCAACAGACTCTGTCCCCCTGCATGAAAAGAGGAGGCTGCCTCTGCTAGGATGATGCCAACTATGGGCATCCTAGCAGCTTGGAGTCGATTCCTTGGGGTTCTAGTTTCTTATCAGTCTCTTACTGAGGCCCCAGAGAGTCGGTATCCTCTTTGTCACCGAAGACTTTGCCTCTGAAGTCTCCAGACCTCTCAGTTATATCACGGAAAAACTAGTGATCCATTCCCAGGTCAATTCCATTCCCACACAAGCAGAGGGGTCAGCCATCAGTGGTAACTACTGCTCCAGTGAAATGCACCTTGGGAACGCTCAGATGGGAGGCATGTTACCCTCATCTGCTCCCCTCCTACCCAGTTTCACTCTGAAGATTAGAACCAGAAGCTGCTGGGGCAGATGGCACAGGACAGAACTCTGCTAAACATGGCTTCTCAGGTGGCCCTGGGCAAGTCCCTGCCCCACAAAGAGCCTTAATTACCCCAACCAAATAGCTCTGTAGTTTCCTGAGTTGGTGGGGGAGAGGGATTTGAGGGATTCAGAAAGACTTCCTGAGAAGTTAGAGGGGTCTTTCTTCAGCTCTCTAACCCAGGCTCCTGGTGACCTTCCAGGTCCTCTCACACCATCCACCCCTGCAGGGCCCTGCTCTGTCCTAGGCAGATCCCTAGGCCTCCTCTCAGGTCACTGGAAAAAACTCTTCTGCCTGCAGAGAGAGGACAAGGACACAGCTCCACCCCCATCAGCTTGAGGAATTCCCCTGAACTTTCAGGAACTTAGACTCAGGCCACACTGGGTTCGTGGCTTCTTTTGTTTCTGGTTTTTCCCCACAAGCAGATATGGCTTCTCTTTAGACTATAGTTCTTCTCAGGGCTGGGGGGTGGGAGGAGGTGTGTCCAGTGAGGCCAGTCTCTGAGGTTCCCTATCTCAAAGGCCCATGAAACCCAGATGATCAGTGAAAAGCTGAACTTTCTAGAAATTCCAGTCCCACTGACTCCAGGCCCCTCAGTGCCCCATCTCCTCATCCCATAGGCAGGGAGAGGGGACGGGGCTCCACAGATGCCAGGACAACAGGTGGGGCAGCCAAGGTCAAGAATGCTCACAGCTGCAGACTCACCCTCAGGCCCCACCCCAAAAGTGCCCAGCATGTGAGAGGCCACCCAAGTATAGAGGATAGGGCAGGAAAGCTGCAGCAGACCTGGCCCTTCTGCCCCGGGTCATGAGGGGGCAGGGTATACTGACTGCAGCCTCCTTCCTGCCCTTGGCATCCTGGGTCCCACCGCCAACCTGAGTTCCTGCTGAGGCATCTAGGAACATTGTTTTCTTGTCCTCTTGTAGTTGCTAGCATGTTCTGGGCAGGGACAGCCACTGCCATCTTACCAAGTAGGGACACAGTGACCCAGGCTTCCACTCTGGGGTGGTGCCTGTGCTGAGGAAGGGCCATAGGTCCTGTCTCACATGAACAGGGAAGGAAGAAGTCTGAGGTAAGACCGGTTTTTTTGGTTTGGGGTTTTTTTGTTTTGTTTTTGTTTTCATTTTTCTCCCAATATAGAAATAACCTCCTAGACAAAGGGAAGGCAGTGTTGCTAATGACCTTGGCGTCCCTGCCCAGCTGCCGCAGTGCCTTGTCCAAGCTGATGCTCTGAGTGACACAGGAGTGATCAGATGTTGAGTTCAGCACCTCCTCACTGGCACTCACCACTGGCCTGAGCCCAACATGCCTCCTCCAGTCTCCCCACAAATGGACACTCAAGGTTGTTGCCACAGTTTCACCTCTAGTCAGGTGCATGATGGTAACAATCGGACTCAATGAAGGTGTGCATCACACAGTGGGAAGGGCTTCCTTCCATCAAAGGAATTCCCATGCTGGGCCAAAGGCTCCAAATTCCAGGTTCCTAGAAAACTCACCCTGTAGGCAGAGCAAGAAACAGAAAGCCAAGCCCCCTCACCTTAAACACCATATATGGCTGAGGACCCCATACTATGCCCCTTATCAAGGATGCCCTTCCCGGCCACATCCCATGATTACCACTATCCAAGAGCATCTGGCTGAGCCCGGAGAACATTGGGGCCAGAGCTCCTCGTCACATTCCCTGCTTTGCACATCCTTCACTCACTTGGCCATCAAATCTACATCATGTCCCACTTTGAGGCATGCATGAAGAGAATCTCTTGATCTGCCTTCAGAGAGAATGGCAACCCGGGCTTTCCACCCCACCCTGCCCCATCCCAGATGTGATGGCAGGGCAGGGGGCAGGCGGTAGGGCAGCCAAGGGAAGTGAGAGAGCAGCAGAGCGATTCAGAGATGCTGAGAAATGGAGCATGTTCACAGCCCCCACAGCCCCAGGGCAACCAGGGTAGCTAGAGAACGGAAACCCAACAGAGGACCAAGAGGACAAGGGTGGTCCACCAATGCTGTCACCAGGAAGGGATGCTCGAACTCCCATCACAGCAGGCAGCTGCTTGAAGGCACAGATTCAGACCAGCATCTCAGCAAGCCCACCCAGTCTCCATCTACATTCCTGCTCCACTTCTGCCTTAACCCAAGAATCCCAATCTTTTCCTCTCCCACAGCTCCTTCCTACCTCATGTTCCCGAGCAGCTCTGACAATACATCATGTCCAGACGAAAGAAAGGGACCACTGTGTCAAAGAGACAGACAGACAAACAGACA
>NW_022196897.1:15256482-15263374 GCF_008632895.1 Mastomys coucha
AAAAAAAAAAAAAAAAAAACTATGTTCACATCTTAACTCCTAGAACTTCACAGGAACCTTTAAATAGGGAAGGACCTTTGCAGATGCACTAGAACCTTCCAGGCATGACCCAGTGTGTGTGAGCTCAGAAGTACTTATGCCTTCAGAGGTGCCCGGGCACCTTAACTGTGACCCCACTTGCCTTGAGGATTCCCAGGAGGCTCCACACCAAAATCAGTATCATCTCTCCCAACCCAGCTCTGGGGACACCCTCTCCTGAATGATCATCAGCAGATGCCCCTCAGCCATCGCCAGCCTCACCAGATGGACTCTCAGAGGTCATATCCCAAAGATAAAGGCATGGGTCAACAGCTCACCCCAGCCCCCACTCTCGCCCCAACCCTCATAAATACCCCGACAGTAAAGCCACAGAGAGGACGAGGGAGGGACCAATCATCCCCCCCTCAATCCCGGACAAGGGCAGACAGAGCTTGAGAAGAAGCAGACTCGGGAACTCCACGTGGCCCTGGGGCTACAGACCAAGCCCCTCCCCCGCCACAGTGCAGCAAGCAGCTGCAAAGCTGGATAGAGCATATAGGCTTTGAGTTCTGAACGCCAGCTCTGCTCCTTAGATGGGCACCTGAGACCAAAACCCATTGCCATCAGCTCAACTCATTCCTTCAACCGCTTTCAAGAGACCCCAGTTGAGTGTTTTGTTTGTTTCCACTTTCCTTTTCATTTTACTCAATGTTACTAAATGTAGCCCTTCTGTTTCTCCCCATCTCCTGGCTCCCCCTCTTCCTGCCCTCATTCACCAGTCTCTTTCTGCCCTTCCTTGGCTGGCATTTGTAGGAAACCTTCTTTCACCTCTAACCTTGTCAAGAGCTCTAGGATTTGATTTATCCATTTTGGTCTGAAACAAATGCTATCATGCATGGCTTTATCTGTCACTTGTATTTGGAGCTAACTCTAGCAAGAAGGATGATGAGGGACTAACAGGCAGACAGCAGCTGTTATGGAGCCAAGGCATTTCATAGTACAAAGAAGATGGCCAGGGTGAGGGGTAAAGCTCTGGGTCATAAGTGATGTTACTACATGTCCAGGGACTCCACTTAGACCTGGTGGGAAACAAGGGATGGATAGAGTCAGGGACATGGTGACTCTTCTCTGAGACCCAGCACCAAGAGACTCTCCAAAAAGAAGAGAGTCAGATACTCATCCTGCAGCCTGAATTTCAGCAGTTAGCAGCCTACAGGGTACAGGATGCTACAGCAGGGGAGTAGAGAGTGGGAGAAGCGGTGAGCAAGCAGTATATTCAGGTGGACACATCCACCGTAACCCTGTCCTGAGCTCAGGCTCACTAAAGGCATGTGACAGATACCCATGGCCCCTGCTGCTAGAGGGCCAAGAAGATAAGCCCCGGCTTGAAATTGTCCAGCAGGGTCCTCTAGGTGCTCATATCCCCAGGGTCACCAATGTCCTGAAGAAAGTATCATCCATACCATCTGGAGAACGGAGACACAAAGGACCGGCACCTATTGCCTCTAGCCATAGACTACTCCACAACAGAGCCTGTGCTCCAGATATGGAGGGAGATGTCTACAAGGGGCAGCACTCCTCCATTCTTTATTCTGTCTTTATTCCTGACACTCTGGGTGTCAGATAACACTTATGCTGTCCTCCAGTCCACCACAGCAGGACAGGGGCCCAGGAATCACGGCAAAGTCCACGTGGCCAGTCTTGGGCTCATGACCAGGTATGGTCACCCAAGTCTTAGTAAGTGCTTCTCTCCTCGACATCAATGAGGAGTAAGTCTTATCAAGGAAGTCTCAGCAGAGCCTCTGTGAGCTTGTTTCCTGGCTGAAGCTTTACTGGATCAATAGCAATAAAGGAGGCTCCAAAAAATCAATTTAATGCAATGTCCTTTCTAAAGAAAAACCTCTGTTCATAATCAACACTCACTTTTAAAAACAACACATAAGCTCTTCTGGGTGTTCAGTCTGCTTGGCTGGTCTCCACAAACGCCACCTTGTCACCGTCAATGAACCGACATGCTTGCAACTAGCCCTTCCCCAGGGAACTGGAACCTAAAGCCCGTTATGACCTGAATAATTGCAACCTGAACACAAAGCTGGTAGTTCAAGCTGATAGAAAAATAATGTAAAGCTGAGTCCCACCATTCAAAGCCAGCTCCTTGGCTCTACAAGTGGCTACTAAGCCTACAGATGCATACATACTTACGCACACGCACGCGTACGTGTACGTGTACACACACACACACACACACACACACACACACACACACTAGCTAAACTAGCATCACACTACCACCTCTGTTTGTTTGGTTTGGTTTTAGTTTTTGTTTTGTTTTTCAAGACAGGGTTTCTCTGTGTAGCCCTGGCTGCCCTGGAACTCGCTCTGTAGACCAGGCTGGCCTCGAACTCAAAAATCCACCTGCCTCTGCCTCCCAAGTACTAGAATTAAAGGTGTGTGCCACCAGCGCCCAGCTATATTTTTTAATTAAGGTAGCAGTGTGTGCACTTATAATCCTAGGACTGGAAGGCAGAGACAGAAGATCTCAGGTGACATAAAAGGCCATGTTTCTTTTTCTTTTCCTCCCATTTTTAAAATTTTATTTTGTGTATTAACATGTGAGTTAGGGTGCATGGATGGCGGTCAGATGACAATTTGTGAGAGTAGGTTCTCTCCTTCCACCATGTGGGTCCCAGGAATAGAACTCAAGTCATTAGATACCTGCACCCAATAAGCTACCCCACCAGCCCAAGAAAACAAACAAACCAAAAAGCGGATCCATCTCTCTGTGGCTCCATGGGTTAACTGAAACAAGGTTGAGTGAAGACACTGACCTTCAGCCTCTGCATACAGAAACACACGCACGCACGCAGCATGCACGCACGCCCAAACAGCCCCTGGGAGACCTTCGACCTTCCCTGTTCCCTCAACTAGCATTCAAGGACAGAACCCAGCCTGGCATTTCTGGCACTATCCAGGCCCCACACCAGGAACCCTCTTTATCATCCATGTCTAGTTGATGCCAAGCCCACCAGCCCTTACTAACTCCCTCATAGTCCGTTCCTCACCTCCCCTGCTTATGCCCACTGCCTACCTATTACACTCTCGTACCATAACGGCCAACCCCCAAAAGAACCTTCTAGAACCAAATCTGAACATAACACATTCTTTCCATCTCTTCTCGTGAACCTCCCAAGGATAACGCCACCCACATGACCACCCACTCACTGCCATGAATCCTTCAAGGCAGTGGCTTGAAATTCCTGTCATCTCCCCTAAATGCAGGGTGGTCTGCAGCCTGGGCTCAGCAAACCCAGCTCCCAGAGTCCTGGGCCTCCTCCCAGCTATTCACTTGAGAGGTCATGCCAGTGTTTCCTCGTTCTGCCCCAGAACCTACAGGGCCCTCAAAGGCAAGATGAGCTCTCACCTACCTCAGATTGGCAACAAGGGTCCACCTGTACCCAACAGAGATATGCACCACTCCCCCCATTATACCACACAGCAAGGTACTTGTGAAAAAAATCACTGCCTCTCATTATATAGTGAGGCAGTTCCCAAAGCTGGAGATGGGAAACAACCAAGCACATAGAGTACTTACTGGGAGCCAGGGAATGTGGTCCACACAGGGAGACTGGGGAGGGAGCTTACCTAGTCCCACTGGAGCCCCCCTCCTATAGATATACCAGCTAAGACCTGGAATAGGAAGGGACCTTGTCCGCAAGCACACAGGGCCAGGGCCACAGTAAGGCCAAGTCTAAGCTCACGGTCCTCATACCTCAGGCCACCAAGGGACACCCAGCCCCTCAGGAGGAAATTGTGCCTGAGTGTAGGGGTCTCTTAGCCAACATGAAGCTGCAGAGACAGGAGCAGCTTCTTCCAGAGTCCCAACCACAGCCCAACATCAGTTCTGACCAAGCCGCAGAGAGGAAGTGGGCCCTTGTCCTCAGGGACCCAAGGGGCCGAGTGCAATGTTCTAGTCTCCCCACCCCCACTCCTGCACCATGGCCTCTGGGTGTCAGCTCCACCCCCACCCCACTGCCTGTAAGCCACTCCCCATCCAGGAACAGTAAACACAAATGACTTCCCTGCTCCTCTCTGTAATCTAGAGTCCTGCTTTCCCTGGGCCTTACTGGCTAACAGATGTTTCGTTTAAGCAGCTAAATTACCACAAAATACACCCAAGGAGATGACAGGCCAATTTCTCCCAGGGTTTATTTGCATGAGGAGGAGGGAGGGAGTGGTGTGTAGACATTCTATCTTCCTTTTTTTAAGGGGAAAAAAAAGTTTTATTATGCACATGAGTTGAGAGGGAGAGCAAGAGAGAGAGAGAGAAAGAAAGAGAGAGAGAGAGAGAGAGAGAATGCCAACACATGAATTATGGATGGCAACAAAGGATACAAATCCCTCATCTTGGGAGGCAGAAAAGCCTCCAGAGCACGCCACGCAGCAAGCCTTCAGGGTGTGTCTGAAGCCAATTTGCAGCCCTCTATTCTTCTGATGGTGAACTCAGGTTCTCGCTCATAACTGTACTCCAATGAGCCTCTGTGAGGCAGAGAAGAACATGCTGTGCTGGATCCACCTCAGGACCATTCAGTGACTAATTAGACCCATCTTGGCAATCCCCAGAACTTCCGGGGGCACGGCAGGCGTCTCCCTGGCCCAAGGACACTACAGAGGCTAGCTCCTGGGCTGTACCCCCTCCATCATGAGGCACTGTCCTGGCTGGCTGGTCTACCCAGCTGCCCACCAATAAAGAAGAAACCCAGGGACCAGGCCAAGAACACTCCAAGAACCAGAAGACCAAGCTGTAGACAGACTGGGGGCCAGAGCCTCTCTGCTAGGGAAGGTGGGCTGTGGCCATGACTGCCAGCTGGCCCACGGTGACCATTTCTCATGTCATGTATCCTGGGATGATCACAGCTCATTCATGGGAACCAGAAGCCATACAGAGCTAAGTACCAGATGGAAGAGAAAGGGAAAGGCTGAACCATGGAGCTGGACTAAGAAACAACTGATGGCCGGGCAGTGGTGGCGCACTCCTTTAATCCCAGCACTTGGGAGGCAGAGGCAGGCAGATTTCTGAGTTTGAGGCCAGCCTGGTCTATAGAGTGAGTTCCAGGACAGCCGGGGCTACACAGAGAAACCCTGTCTCGAAAAAACAAAAGAACAAAAAAACCAAAACAACAACAACAAAAAAGAACAAACAAGAAATGACTGATGTATTCTTATACAGTTTTACAAATGATTAAAGAAGATGTTATTTTAAAACATAGTAGGTTGTAAAGGCTAGTTTATTCTAGCTTACTGAGAACTCAAGGTCAAATGACACTTCTTCACTCTGCAGTAGGCAGTGACATAAACCGTTGACTTCCTCTGTTGTTTGGGCAACTTAGACATTTCTGAATTAAGTCCCAGAAACTGATGTAGAAAATAGTGACCTATCATGTGGGGAGGAGTCTCCTTTTTTTCTAGCTTTTACAAAGTGGTAACTTCCCTCAAAAAGGAAAAATTATATGAAACTATTTTATAAAGGTATCTAGATTCTGATGAGCTTTAAAATTTGTAAAATTTATTATATATCTTCATATTTAAGCCAAAAATGTTACAACACAAACTCTATAGCAGACTTTTTGTCCATGGCTTCTCTGTAGCCTCATGTGCCTTAAAAGTGGTGAGCTTTGCCATTTGCATCTATGTCAGGCTTTGTCAAAATCAAATAATCAGAATGTTATTATTTGGTTCACATAATGCTCATGGTGTTTGGACACTAGTAAAACTTACCAATCAGTAGTAATAGAGTATAAAACAAAATAAAAAACCTTCAGATCTTGGGAGAGAGGGGAGGGGAAGGAAGGAAGGAAGGAAGGAAGGAAGGAAGGAAGGAAAAAAGGAAGGGGCTGAGCCACTGTCACAGTCCCCCCACCCCTCCACCTCCACCATTCTCAGAACCCACTCATTGAGAGGCCGCCCATTCATGGCTGGCTGTGCCACCTGGGCACCTAACTTTCAACAAAGCAAGTGGTTGGCATCCCCCAACAGAAAGGCCAGCTCCTCATCCACTAGCATCAATAGGATGGACAGTTTAGTGAGCAAAATGAGGTTCACAGAGCCCTGAGCAGACACACACACACACACACACACACACACACACACACACATAAAACAGCCAGAGGGTCATGAATGACTCTTCCCAGTCTTGAGACCCAGACAGACACCGGGCCTGGGAGCAAATTACACTGGCCGGCAGAATGCAGAGTCCTCAGTGACTCAGTCCCACCCAGCACCCACCCACACACCCTCATCTCGGGAATCTCACTCCTCTTAGTGCACATATGAGTGAGGTGTGTGTGTGTATACACATACACGAGGATGTGCATACACACAGCCAGGGTTTACCACTCCACACCCTCTCTTTACAATGCATTCTTAGCACCTGCTAAACAAACAGTCCTGAAGTGTGCCAGCCCTGCCACCCAACTCTGCACCGCATCTCAAATGCTCACATTCCCAAAAATGCCAGGACAGGTCTGGGCTCCAGGGCGGGGTACAGGAATAGTACATCATCAACTAATCTTAGAAAAACTGAGATTCACCCAAAGAGCCACGTCATTATTAAAAGCAGCCACTGCCAGAGCTTGCCCCAGACGGCTGCAGCTGGAGAGGCACTGCCTCACTCCCACAGGAACGTGCCCCACCTCTAGGAGCAGCTGAAGAGGGGACTTGTCAACCAGAGCACGAAGCACTGAGCTGAAGAGTCACTGGCAGGGCAGGGCGGCTCACCACAAGAGTAATTACACACACCAGACACCAGCTCTGGGGAAAGGCAAGCAACTTCACCCGCCATTCACGGCTTCCTCCTACCCGCCTAGGAAGCACGTGG
>NW_022196897.1:15263384-15278878 GCF_008632895.1 Mastomys coucha
AAAGATCCCTTTTCACAAGCCTGAAGCACAGGGCCACAGAGCTGCAGCCACCAGGATACCCTTCCTCCTTCATATGAGGGAGTCTGGCCCTGACTCCTCAGTATGGGAAGAGGGTGCCTCTCTCTGTCCCTGACAGCTGGGGGCTGGGGGGAGAGCATCGTGTAGCAGGTGCCAAGCTGAAGATAGATGGAAGAGACCAGTATTAAGGGGAAGCTGTCTCCTGGAGATTGGGAGGGGAAATCTTATGGAATCCCCAGGCAGCTGCATCACCCACCCCCTCAGCAGCAGACCCAATGGGAGAAGGGGCCAGACCATAAGGAAGACCTGAGAAAAGGCAAGAAGGGCCAGGCATTGTGGCGTATGCAAGTAATCCCAGTACTTGGGAAGTAGACGCAGAAGGATCAGAAGTTCACAGCCATCCTCAGCAATACAGTGAGTTAAAGATCAAGCTGGGTCGTATGAGACTGTCTCAAATAAACTGAAAGCAAAATTAATCAATTAATTAATTAATCAAAGAGGATGAAAGGTGAGCACATAGGAGCAGGGTGAGAGTGGGTGAACCACCCTGCCACTGAGGCAACGAGTAAGCTGAGGCTAGGAGAGAGACACAGCAACCAGCCGGTCTCCATGGCTGCCCTGCCTACACAGGCTTCCTGTGTGCTCTGGGGTGAAAACAAGCAACGGATGCAGATAGGCACCCTGGGCCAGCATGTAGAGCAATGTATCTATCACCTATAGGTACAAAGAGGCAAAAGGGGTCTTTTCTTTCACCCAAGCAACTGTGGCCCCTCCTGTCCCCGCTGCTAAATAAACACAATAAGGACCAGGGAGGGGCATCGATAGGAGGAGAGGAGGGGAGGGGAGGGGTAAGAAAAGAAGAAAGGTGGGTCTCAGAGCAGGGCTGAATGAACATAAGGGACCAGAGCCTTCTACCTACCACAACAGGTTGGGGGTGGGGGACACATGTCAATTGGTAGACTACACATGCCCAGCTGCCCTTTACACCAGAGGACATGACACAATGGTCTTGGGCTGATCACCATCTTACACAGTTAAGAGATAGGGGCCCATGCTCCCACATGACCACAAACCTCTACATCTCACTGAGGGTAGAAAACAAGACAGCAACGTGAGCCTCAGACCTCTGGGGGTGCCTGAAGGAATAAGGCTCTGGGATCAAAAGGGGGGCGCCTAAGCCAAAACTTCTCGCAGCAGCAGGGTTCCAGAGGTGGCCCAACATCATGCATCTATGCATAGAAGTCCTATATCACACTCAGCACAGGCCCGCACCACCTGCATGTACCTGGCTGTGTGCTCCAGTGTGTAGGCAACAGTGAAGATCAGAAAAACCTCACTGCTTTTAAAAGGGAAGCGACCTATGAAGTGAGGGCTGGAGAGGCACGGGATAGAAAAGACAGGCGCAATGTCCGGAAGGGTATAGGGTTCTGCTCCTGGGAGACCATGCCCAGTTCCTACCTCAGAACCCTCCCGACGCAGCCCCCAAAGGGCTTGATGTAATTAATACATGACTCCAAAAGCAGCAACATTTCGAAAGGTCATCTAAATGAAAGAAGATAAGCAAGCAACCGGCCCCACCCTGCACCGATGGCAAAGGGGTGAGGGGACTTGGAGCAAACTCGGTGATCCTGGAAACGGCAAGGCTAAAGAAATATCAGAAGAAAAGGGGACCAGACCACTGTGCCCGCCCCAAACCAAAAGTACAGAAAAGGAGCCAGGAGGGGCATCTATGGCTTCAGGTTTGAGCTGGCTCCGGAGCAGGTACGGGCCCTATAAAAACTCTTTTAATCCTTCCTTATACAAACGCTATAAAGCGTGGCAAACACACACAGACCTCAGATCACTGTTTGTAGTCGAGTCTGCCCTTGTGAAACTATCACTGGAAGGTTTCAGGACATCTCAGTCAGGTCTGGCCCCAGGTCAAGCAAGCCTGGGCACAGACCTGTCACCTCCTCTTTGGAGACTGCTATTCTTGTTTATCTTTTGGAGCCAAAAGCCAAAGTCAGTTACAACTACAGGATACTATGCAGTCAGGGGGCCCCTGGGTACCCAGGGGAAATCACAGGCTGAGGGTGAGCTCAGCCTTGCTGGTGGGGGGGTTGACTAATGCCAAACATGGGGTCCTGAGTTGACTCTGTTCTGTTGGGCCTGTTAGCAGATGGATGAGAGGAATCTCAGCTCCAACTCCGCAAGGGGTGTAGGATTACCCTATCCACCAAGCCCTTCTCAAAGGTCAGGGACTGTCCTAGTGAGCTTTGACTTCCCTCTGCTACCTCAATCAGTCCTCAACCAAATCCTATTCTGTGGCTCTTTAAAATTACCTTGAGAAAGCAAGGCCCAACACCAACAGCCAAGAAGACATAGAATCTGCAAGAGACAGATTCAGGACTCAGACTTGGGCTACACGGAACCAGGGCTCTGATGGTGTCCACCCAGAGACACGTCTGCAATCACACCCTGCCCAAGAGCTGGAGACCGGGATGGAGCCAGAGGTTCCCCAGCATCTGCTAAGGTCACTTCTGTGTGAGTGGGTGGGGTCTAGGATGCCAGCCCTTGGGGAAAAGTGTGGATGTGGACCAGCCACACTCCACAAAGGATGTTGATGGGTAGGAGGAGTGCACAGGAGACTTCCACGTGCAAAAACTCTAAGACAAGCCGGGCAATGGTGGCGCACTCCTTTAATTCCAACACTTGGGAGGTAGAAGCAGGCTGATATCTGAGTTCGAGGCCAGCCTGGTCTACAGGGTGAGTTCCAGAACAACCAGGGCTACACAGAGAAACTCTGTCTCGAAAAAGCAAACAAACAAACAAACAAACACACACACACACACACACACACACACACACACACGACTCTAAGGCAGGAGCCATGGCTGTTCTTGACAGACAGGAGCCCAGTGACGGCAGTAAGCCCATCCTCTCCAGCAGGCCCCATCTGAACCTTACTTAAGCAGCCTGTTTGCTAGTGCAACTACTGAAATATTTGGAAACAAGAGCTTCCCAAGAAAAACAGGAAAGCAAGGGGACCACCATCACCTGGCCAAGAAAGCACCCTGATGATCCTGTGGGTAAGTGCCAGCCCCAGTCTCCTGCGAGCTTGCTTCTCCATTTATGCTTCTCTATTTATCTATCGGGTCAGCACACAGAGCTATCTCTGTGACACAATGACCAGTGGTGGGTGCTTTGTAAATAAGGCTGAGTCCCCTCCCCATCATCTGGAAACAGGTGAAGGATAGACCATGTAGCCACAACAAAGCTCATAGGCCATCCCCGAGGCCTATTCTGTTACTGGCTCCTGGCATCCCCCCTCCCACCAGCCTAAGAACCCTGCCAAATGCCTGCCCTGGCTGACGAGAAGTCTGGGCCCCAACACAGCTGTAGGACCTCAGCTGGTCCCTCCCCTTTCCCTCCCCCCATGCATTAATAAGGCCAGAGTCACCCAGCTCAGTGCCTGGATGGTCAAGAGATAAATGCTCCCTAGAGGGTTAGAGAGATGGCTCATTAGGTTAAGACCACTGGCTGCTCTTCCAGAAGACCCGGGTTCAGTCCCCAGGTACAACTCTGAAACACACGAAC
The DNA here is from genome assembly GCF_008632895.1 of Mastomys coucha. Lineage (NCBI taxonomy): Eukaryota > Metazoa > Chordata > Mammalia > Rodentia > Muridae > Mastomys > Mastomys coucha. Next base: position 15,266,979 of record NW_022196897.1, read on the forward strand.
AACAAAGGTGGTATGTGTCCATCTTCTTCTGCCTGTGCAGTCTGAAGTCCCTGCCCAAGAAGCCACAGAGAGGGCAGAAGGCCCTTTCAGTCACCTTAGACTTCTGAGTTGTTAGATACCCAGTTCACCCAGGGACACGAGACCAGAGAAGCCTCCTCCTCCGGCCAGTGGGAATGACTAACAGGGCCTGACCTGCCAAGGGCCAGGGGACTGGAGAGGAAGGTGGCTGCCCCATGCAGCACAGATCTGGATACCACAGGAGCAAGAAGCAAGAGGGTGGGCAAGGCGTGCAGCATCCTGAGGCAGCCAAGCATACATCTCCCACAAAATCCTCCTGAGAGCCTGATGTGGGGGGTGTGGAGAGACAGGGACTGTCATCCTATTGCAAGGAAGGAAATTAAGTGCAAAGGACCCTCACCAGTCTGGCTTCCACACCAGGGACACTTTACTGAGGGCACTAAGTGACCGAGGTCATCAAGGAAGCATGAGAAAAACAGGTCAGCAGTTTGCTCTTGTCCAGCACTTCCTGTTAGACAAGCTTGTCAAGGGCTTTTGGCAAAGAGCAGACAGGGACAACCAGTATGGGGGAGGTGGACCAAGAGCCCTTCTCAAAGTTTAGAGCCTGAGGAAGCACTGGAGCAGGAGGGGGAGGGGAAGGGGGAGGCTAAGGAGCAACTGCAGGGCAATGACCAGGAAGCAGGAAGCAACCAGAGGCAGCCAGAGGCTGAGTTAGAGCACCAGGTGCCAGACAGAAAGACAGGGCCACCTCTGACCAGGTGAGCATCAGCACAGGGTTGGCGGATCAGCTGGTGCAGGAAACTGCAAGGAAAGTATCTTAGTTAGGTTTGTACTGCTGAGATAAAACACCACTACGAACAGCAACTTGGGAGATCAAGGGTTTATTCGGCTCACAAGTTATACACAGTCCCTCATCAGCAGAAGCCAAGGCAGGAACCCAGGGGCAGGAACTGAGAGCAAAACTGAGATGCTCCTCTTGGCTTGCTCACCCTGCTTTCTTCTACACCCCAAGACCACCTGCCTAGAGATGGCATTGTCCATGGTGGGCCAACTGGGCCCATCCCACATCAATCATTAATTAAGAGAAAAAAAAAAAAAAGTCCTACAGTCATGCCTCCAAGCAATCTGATGGAGGCATTTCCTCCTCCTCTTCCTTCTCCTCCTCCTCTTCCTCCTCCTCCTCCTCTTCTTCTAGTTTGTGTTAAGATGACAAGGAGAAGGAATAGGAGGAGGGAGAAAAAGAGGGATCAGAATTCAACAGACCCTAGCACTCCCAGTGCCACATGCTGATCTTCTGAATCTCAGCCCTTGGCTTTGCATGACCCACAGCTGCAATTTGCTCCAGAACTCTGTGTGTATTAGTCAAGTCTTCTACCGCTAAGCTTTAGTCTTAGCCTCTATACCCTCTTTTTCTTTTGGGGGAGGGAGGAGTTCAAGACAGGGTTTCTCTGTGTATCCCTGGCTGTCCTAGAACTCACTCTGTAGACCAGGCTGGCCTCGAGCTCAGAAATCTGCCTGCCTCTGCCTCTGCCTCTGCCTCTGCCTCCCAAGTGCTGGGTTTAAAGGCATACACCACCACTGCCCGGCCCCTATACTCTATCTTAAGACAGAGCCTCAATAAGTTTCCAGGCCAGCTTTGAAGTTGTGGTTCTCTTGCCTCACTATTCAAGTAACTGGTATGTCAAGCCTGTGCTACCAGGCTGGGCTCCTTCTACTGTATCTGTCTATATAGCCTGCTTTATACACCCTACAAACCAAGGAATGTAGGAGTATGTGTCTGTGTGTGTGTCTGTGTGTGTATGTGTGTATGTGTCTCTGTGTGTGTATGTATGTGTCTGCACATGTGTCTGTGTGTGTGTGTGTGTGTCTCTGTGTGTGAGTGTGTGTATCTGTATGTGTGAGACTGTGTGTCTGTTTGTCTGTATGTGTGTATGTGTGTGAGTGTGTGTGTGTCTGTGTGTGTGTCTGTGTGTGTGAGACTGTGTGTGTGTGTGTGTGTGTGTGTGTGTGTGTGTGTCTGATGTGGTGGTGCTGGGGATGGAGCCCAGGGCCTGGTAAATGCCACCAGGCTACATCTCAGTTCCCAAGGAAGGTTTTATTTTAATGGTTGGAATATATGAAACACAGAATTCTATCTCAATAAATACATCATACTGGAGCACAGCCTCACTCTTGGTTCAGAAAACAGCTACAGCTACACTTTCTGCTATGAGGGCAGAGTTGGAGGTGGGTGTGCTAGGACAGAGGCCATCTGGCCCATGATGCCTAAAATATTCTGACCTAACTCTTGACAGCAAACACTGATTACCTTACTCCAGAAGAAAGCTGAATGGCCCACAAGGCATGTGGGAGAAAAGATGTTTTCAAGTAATCTGAGAAAGGAGGCCTGATAAGGGGGACAGGACTGAGGAGACCATGTCCTTCTGCCATTTAACACAGGGTCCTGACACCTCAGACATCAGCCGCACAACCCATCAGTCTTCACTATCCCTGTTCTGAGTTTGCTGTCCTGAACCAACATACATCTCCTAGACACAGAGAGACAAAGGTACAGGCCAGCTAACAACAGCCACTGTGTGAGCATCAGACCAGGCCTAGGGGCAATGCTGCTGGAAGTCCTGCACCTCTCTCAGCAAGTCCCTGACACTGCAGCCACCTGAGCATCAGCAAGTCCCTGACACTGCAACCCCCTGAGCATCAGCAAGTCCTTGACACTGCAGCCACCTGAGCATCCCTGACACTGCAGCCACCTGAGCATCAGCAAGTCCCTGACACTGCAGCCACCTGAGCATCCCTGACACTGCAGCCACCTGAGCATCCCTGACACTGCAGCCACCTGAGCATCCCTGACACTGCAGCCACCTGAGCATCAGCAAGTCCCTGACACTGCAGCCACCTGAGCATCCCTGACACTGCAGCCACCTGAGCATCCCTGACACTGCAGCCACCTGAGCATCAGCAAGTCCCTGACACTGCAGCCACCTGAGCATCCCTGACACTGCAGCCATCTGAGCATCAGCAAGTCCCTGACACTGCAGCCACCTGAGCATCCCTGACACTGCAACCCCCTGAGCATCAGCAAGTCCTTGACACTGCAGCCACCTGAGCAACCCAAACATGGCCTCAGCCTCACAGAAACACCAGCCCCAGAATCACACTCTCTCCCGCTTTGCTCCCACCCCTACTGCCTCAAAGAGTGCTTCAGACACCCTATATCCCTCCCCCTCCTGCACAAAGCTGAGTGCTACACATAAGTATCTGTGTTTTATCCATAGCAAGACAGAACTTCTACAACCCCAAAGATCTGGCTTTCACCCTCCCAGTGGTGTTCTGCTAACAGCATACACTAAGTAAAATGCGTCATTAAAATTAGTGTTATAGAGTAGACAACATGGCTCAGGGGAAGCCAGGCATTGGTGGCGCCTTTAATCCCAGCACTTAGGAGGCAGAGGCAGGCAGATTTCTGAGTTCGAGGCCAGCCTGGTCTACAGAGTGAGTTCCAGGACAGCCAGGGCTATACAGAGAAACCCTGTCACAAAAACAAACAAACAAACAAACAAAAAAGATGGTGTGAGTATTCATGAATGAAACTACCTGCAGAGCCAGTAAAGGGCAACTGGATCCACTAGAGCTCTCATAGTAAGCCCTTGTGAGTCACCCAGTATGGGTGCTGGAATTCAACCTCAGATCTGCCAAAAAAGCAGCAAGACTCTTACCACAGAACCAGTTCTCCAGTCCTGTGTAAACCTAGCTGGAACTTAGTATTGGCTGTATTCACATACATAGACCACAAATAAGCACAGAATGTGTGCACACGCAGGCGTGTCCAGACACACATATACATATATGCTTTCACATGCATTCCCCAGGTAAGCACTAAGAGCTTCCAGGAGTCCTGAGCACACCCCTCCCCATCTTGGCCTTGACATACCCTTCTCCTACCAAGGAACTGCATCCATTGAAGCAGGGGCCAGCTCCTGAGCTAGGACAAAGGAATACACAGATGAGCCTAGAACATCTTGTGCCAGCTAGTCAGCGATGATCCCAGAATGACTGGGAATGTGCCAGAGATATGCAGACGCCAACCTGGACCAGTTCCCACTGTCGCCCGAGACAATGTGAGCACCGAGGTAAATAATGGTGGTAGCAGATTAGAATAAAACAGGAAACATAACCCATGCTGGGGGGTGGAGGGGGGACAGAAAGAAGTGGAGAGAGGAGAAAAGGGGAGAGGAGAGGGGAGGGAGAGGAGAAATCAATATTTACCTTGTCTCAAGGCAGCTCCCTGAACCTAGGTTCCCCAATGATCAAGCAGTTAAACTCAACATCCCCAGTGGACACTCGATGCTGAGCCTCAAAGCCACCCGCTCTGATCCAAGGGGAAAGGTAACATAGCAGGATGCCACACCCCACTGCAGGGGCACAGCCTGAGTCTAATCCTGAGGCATCAGCTGAACTCAAATCCAAGGAGCTGGGACCTCGGCCATGCGGAGCAAAGCATGTGACTGTTGGAGAGAGGCCTCGGGCAGAGAGGAGCAGCTGAAGATCCCAGGTCACCTTTGCTGGAAAGGACACTTAACTGGGACACCTGAGTGCCTTTCTGCAGTGGTGGCAAAATGCACATTTGTTTGTAGGGAATGCACTGGGCATCAAGGGCAAAAAGTACCAAGTTCCTGCTACTGCTCAGAGATCCACAAGAAAGTGTATACAACTTGGCCATGAGTCGGAGCCATTCTCAGATTGTAAAACTGCCTGGCTTGAGGCTGGAAAGATGGCTCTCTGGTTAAGCAGCACTTGCTGGTTTTCCAGAGGACCCAAGGTTGGTTCCCAGCACCTACATCAGGCAGCTCACAATTGGACATAACCCCACCTCCAAGGGATTGAATACTCTGTTCTGACTCCAGCGTATCTGTACTCCTATTCACATATCACACACACACCACACACACACACACACCACACACACACACACCACATCACACACACACCACACACACACCACATCACACACACACACCACACACACACACATCACACACACACACACACACACCACACACACACACCACATCACACACACACACACACACACACAGCACACACCATATCACACACACACACATCACACACTCGCGTGCGCGTGCACCCACACACATCTTTTTAAAACTGCCTGGCTTCCCTGAGAACCAGCTTTCTTTTCTCTGCTTCCCAAATCCCGGGTCTTGAACCGCAGCCTCTCCAACAGAATCCCCACACATACACTCAAGGAGCTGGGTACCCATCCGATGGCTTCTTTCTCAATCAAAACCATTTCTTCCTCATCCACTGGCTGCCCTTGCTTGTCAAGGCTTCATGAGAACACTGGCCAGCATGCTCCCCTCTCTCCTGCTCCTCCCCAACCCTGTAACATGGACCCAGGCAAAGGAATTATTCCTTGAACACAGGTAAAAGGAAAGAACATTGCTCTGCACAGCAAGCCAGGCTGAAGGGAACCAGAAAGGATGTAGTCCTGCCTGGAGAGGGCCACATCCTTAAGGACCCACAACTGTTGGACTGGATGAATGATCTACCTCCCCCAGGGCTTGAGTCCACGTGAGTGGGCAGCTAGTTAAGTGCTGTGCGCAGGAAAAGTGTTGAAAGCGCAGCATTAGAGATGTATACTTGAGCAGTGTTATCCCAATATGAGACTCAGGATAAAAAAGGGAGCAGTCAGAGGAAGCTTCTTAGAGAAGGAAGAGCCCCCAAGACAGCTGACAAAGAACCAGACTGGAAGGTAAGTGAGCATGTGGTGGGCACAAGAGGAAAAACCATGGGGAGGAGGAGACAAGAAGCACAAGGCCAGAAGGTTAGGGGAGAGGGGGAACATGGAGGTCACACGGAGGCAAACCCTGGTGATCAGGTATTCAGAGATCTAGGCTGCATCCCTGCAGCAGACAGACCACTGGCGTCCTACAGAGAGAAGGCCACCCAGTTGCTATGAGCATGACAGAGCCAAGTGAACAAGACCCCTACTTAGGAGGCCTCCCTAGAGCAAACATGTAGACTGTCAGGGGGCAAGGTACCCTTAACTGCAGCCACGTCAACTCCATAGGCCCCTTTGTAGGATCAATAATTAGTGAATATACCTAATTAGCTTAATTAAGCCCAGAGCTGCTTCCAGGCATTGGAGCACACGGTACATCCTATCCTGCCCATTCAAGAGGACACAACAAAGCAGGCAGCCAGTATCTCTCCATGACCATCAGGACCCAACAGCAACAGATGCCTAATAAATGCCTATTGCCAGGCCTGGTATAATGGTACATTCTTTTCATCTCAGCACTTGGGAGGTAGAGACAGGCAGGTCTCTGAGAATTCTGGGTCAGCCTGGCCTATGTAGCAAGTTCTATCCAGTCAGGTTTACAGTCAGACTGTGTCTCAAAAAAAATTTTTTTTCCATTATACTCCCCTAGAACCAATAGCCCAGTTGAGATAACTCAAGATGGGAGGGTCCTGAGGTTTACCTGGAAGTCCTGAAGGTTTACCTGGAAGCTACGTGGCCTTCAAGGATCCGGGGATACTAGAGGCCAGTGAGCTGGACATGTTCTGGCACATGACAAACAGGGAGAAAGAAACCAGCCTCTTGTTCCCTGCCAAATGGCCTGGCTGACTCCCCGTAAAGGATCCAGATGTCCAGGGAAAGCAGGCATGTTCCCACTACCCCAGAAAGCCCACACACAGGTCCCAGGAGAAGCTCAAAGAACTTAGCAAGACTGCTGGGCAGCTGAGGCAAGTCCTCTGAACTCACCATTTCTTTTGTTTTTTTTCGAGACAGGGTTTCTCTGTGTAGCCCTGGCTGTCCTGGAACTCACTCTGTAGACCAGGCTGGCCTCGAACTCAGAAATCTGCCTGCCTCTGCCTCCTAAGTGCTGGGATTGAAGGCATGTGTCACCACCGCCCAGCGAATTCACCATTTCTTTAGAAAGATGTCTATATATACACAAGCTAGTTTAAACCACTTAGTTTAACTGCCTGGGTGACCTGGGCCACACCTGTGAAACCCTCTGAGCTTTAACTGCCATCTACACATCAGAGGTGACACTCCACTCCACAGATTGTGCCTAGCTCAAGGAGGCCCAAGAAAGAAAGGGCAGTTGTGAGTCCTTCTGTGCTCCAGTCACCACAAATCAAGGAGACACCATCTCTCCCCTTATCAGAAATGTGAGCTTCTTGTAGCATAGAGCAAGCACCTAGAGAGAAAAGTCTCTCCCAGACCCTGCACAGCCAGCTCTGTTTGCTTCTTTCCTTATGAATACACACATGGGGCCATGAGGTTCAGTGAGCACCTGCTTTATAGAGACCATGGGACAGAGCAGCCTACACAAGATAACAAGCAAGAAGAGAACACAGACCGTGGTGTCAGTAATCCTCAGCTGGTAAAGCCTAGAAAGTCCCTGGTCCCAGGGGTTGAATCCCGAAACCTGCCCAAGCCAGCATCCTTCATCAGATCCAGACCAAACCACAGGGACCAGCTCCTCCCAATATCCCTGCCAATCAGCCTCACCCTCTTAACCCCACCCCACCCGCAACCCCAGGTCAGGCTCAAGCCTCCAAGCCCAGCAACAGAACCTGCCAGAAGCAAGCTGTTTTAGCCTCCAGGTCAGTGAAGGCCCATAAGGAGAAGGGGAGTCAAGACCTAGCTATGTGTAGGAGTTGGCACCTTCCCTTTCTCTAGCCTTGAAAGGGGTTAAAAACTCTGCAGCCTCCCAGCCCCAACTTTCCAGGTCTGTGAAAGTCCTCCCTACAGCAACTATTTAAGCGTGCTACCACTCAGATCTTGCAGGACACCAGAGGCAAGACAGACCCTGAAGGCTCCCTCTCTGGCTCTCTGGGCTGCTGGGGTATTGCTATCAAGTAGGAGGACAATCCCCTCTCTTTCCCTCAAGGGGCTCTCTTTTGTCAAACGGGAAAGGGCTGGCCTCATCTCTATGGAAAGGCAGACACAGCCAAAGGGCAGAGGCTTTGGGGGGAGGGGTGAAACCCGCCAGAATATCAGGATTCTCTCTGAGAGTCACTGCGTTTCCCACAGTCCTAGAAGAGAATTCCCGGCGTCCACTAGGAGTTTCGAAGTGGGCGGGTCACACCTGGACAGTACCCGGCTGAACAAGAGATGCCTAACTTCTCCCCGCCTCCCAGATCCCTTTAAGGAGCAATCGGGCGGGGGATCCGGGACCCCCGAAGGGCGGGCCACATGCCTCGAATTTGCTTAACTCTCCGCCAAGTATCCTTCAGGGGGCCAAGAAAAGCAGCTTCAGCCAGTAGAGCGGACATTTTCCGGCCCTGCCCTGCCCTGCCCTGCGGTCACACGCGTGCCTCGGCCTCCACAAAGGCCACACTGAAGAGACCACCGAAATGGGGGCAGTGAGAAGGCGAAGGGTACTCCACCCCAGAGGCCCTCCAGGAAGGCACTGAAGGCTGCTGGTCCCGGGCTGGGTCTGGGAGAAGGCGCAGGCCAGAGAGGGGGCGGTGCCCGGCCCTCCCGCTCCCTTCGGCCGTAGCACCCGGCCCGGCTCGGCCCCTCCGCCCAGCTGCCGGTCAACGTAGCCACCACTCCATCTCATCCTCCACCGGCTCCAACTCATCATCCGGTCGCCCGGCGCGCAGCCTGGGGACGCGGCCCTCGGCGTGGCAAGCACCGGGTTGGAAGGGACACTCGGGGACCCGGGCCTGGGCGCGAGACTGCAGTACTGGGCGCTCTCCTTCAGGCAGCCGTAGACTGGGGAGCCGGCACACACAAACGGTTCCCGCGGCGGCGGTGGCGCGCCCTAGGCTGGGGGACTTTAGCCAACTTCGCGCCTTCGGGGACCGCCGCTCTCTAAAGCGGGAGGCGGAGACCGGGACGTGCCCTGCTCTGCACTAACCCCTGAGCTAGACGCTCCGGCCAGGGAACCTGGGCCTCCCGCAGCCCGCGCTCCAGTCAATGCGCCCCTCAGGTCGCACACCCGAGCCCCTCCTGCAGTGCCGGGACCCTCACCTGGGACATCTGCGGCCGGAAGTTGATGTCCTTAAGGTCGATGGAGCCGGGGGAGAGGTTATGCAGCAGCTGGCATAGAAGGACTCCGTCGCGCAGCGCCTGCGCCAGGTCGAAGACCACCGCCGAGGGCCACACGACGCGGTGGTTGGGCGGCAGGACCTTGCAGTCGATGAGCCAGCGGCCGCATTGCCGCCACTGCTCCATGGCGCCCGCGGCGCCCGTGCGCTCGCCGCCGCGGCCGCTGGGCCAGCCGGCTCAGGACAGCGTTCCGGCCAAAGTGCGGTGACCGCGGGGCATCCCGCCCGCCCGCGCGGGGCTCGGCCGCCGGGGCGGGGCTTCGCGCAGGCGGCCCCGGGTCCCCGCTGCGCGGCCGCACGGCCCTCCTCTTCCTCCTCCTTCTCCTCTTCGGGCTACTAGCGGGCCGCCGCTCCCGCCCACGTGCGGCCACCAGACGCTCGCCGGGCAGCGTGCGGGGTCCCCTTTTCACACACCCAAGTCCGCTCGGGCTCCACGCCTCCTGCCGCCGCAGCTCTCCTCGATCCGCCCCTCTGGGCGCCGCATTCTGCGCCCGGGGCGCCCCGCTCCGGCCGCCGCTCCTGCCCCACCCGAGACAAAGGCGCAGCGGGTCGCTCGCTCCCTGCGTCCGGCGCCTGAGCCGCTCGCTCCACTGTCGCTTTGTTCGCTGGGCCCGCGAGCTCGACGCTACTCGCGGGGCACTGGGACTCCGAGGCTCCGAGGCTCCTGGGCTCTGGGGGTGCAGGGGGCGCGGCCACGGCCGGGCGGGGCCGGGGGCGGAGCTGGCACCTTCACCCGGCACCTCCCCGACGACCCAAGCACCGCCTCCAACCCGTCCTCCCACTTCCTGCCCCTGGGCCGCCAGCGAAAGTTGAGGAAGGTGGGGCTCCTGCGCAGGCTCCCCGCCCGCGACTTTCCCTTAGGTGCACGTGGAAGCCTGGAGGTCTTTCTCGTGGAGCGAAGAGGCCGCAGCACCCCAGAAGAGACCCTTGCAGGGTCTTTCGGCAAAGACAGACCCTGGAACGCGAACCAGGCTGGCCCACACATCTAACGCCCCTATGTCCGCATCAATCTGATTAATAGGCTCAGGTCTTCCCAGAGTCCTCTTCCAGTCCTCTGTCCTGGCCAAAGTCCGCAAGACACTCCGCCTCCACGGTAACGGAGAGAGAAAAAACCCTTCACCCTTCACGTACGGTCACAGGCAGCCCTCTTGATTGTCTAGTGGGAGGTGCTGGAGGGATAGACAGTGTTGTGTCCTGAGGACATTGTGACAGTGGGAGGGACTTCAAAAGCATAAATAACTGATTTTGTGATTGAGATTAATTTGCTCTGGACTGTCTATCAGGAGCTCTGGGGTTTTGGTAAAAGGAACCTCACAAAGCCAAGCCTTCTATGAGACTGGTGTCATGAAAGGAAGCTGCAAGTGAGGAAAGTGACCAGTTTCCAAGAGCCAATCTTTTATGGGCTAGGCAGCGTTGTCAGCCCCTGCCTCTTCCACAGTTTACCTGGTCCAGGGAAAGATGACAGTCCCCACCGCAGCGCACACCTAAAGTCTGTCGCCTGTACCCAAGTCAGTCCGTCCCAGAAAGGCCTCTCCCTGCAGGAAGTCCTCACCTCTTCCCCACCTAAGGAGGAAGCATGAAACCTACACCTAGAGATCCGGAGAGCAGCCAGGTGGAGCCAGACTCAAGGACAGGTGAGCCTTCAGCTCCTGCCGCTTCACCCCTGACTAGCTTCCGAGGAAGGACCTCCTGCAGAGAGAGGGTTAAATTATCCAAAGCACGGGGCTACAGGCAGACCCTTCAGCATCCCCCTAAGAATCATTCAACACCCTGCACCACAGGGGAAAAAAAGAAAGAAGGAAAGAGAGGATATTGCAAAGCTGAAATCAAAGCACCCGGCTACTGCTGCTGCATTCACGCCTTCGTGTCTGTACCCAGGGAGCTCCCTCACAGAAAAGAGGTCTCTGTGCTCCCGCACTCAGCATTCCTGCCTCATCAGAAACTGACCAAGACCAGGTCTGAGACAGACTAATTTTGCCATCCAATCAAGCGTTCGTCTGCTGCCCCCTGGTGGGCTTGAGGGCAATGGCATCAGCTGACAGCCTAGATGCTCCTAGATGTTGTTTTTGAGAGGCTATGTAGTGCAGAGCTTGGAGTTAGCATGTCAGTCCTACAAATCAGAAGATCCAGACCTCCTGGCACCCGCGGAACTCTCTGGTACCCAATTCCTTATCTGGCTAGTAGGGACATCACTCATCCTGTGTACTTGGTAGAGACCTCGGAAATAATAGGAGGGCTGAATGAAGGAAAGTTGGGTGAGAAGAATTCCAGATATCTGTTGTGCATGTGTCAGTCAGAGTTCATGAGCTCAAAACAAACATGTGGAGGACTGGTAAAAGGGATACTTCTCCTCCATATCCCACTTCACCCAACCTCTCAGTCCAGAACTGTTCACTAGGATTGCCCTCTGGAAGTGTCCAGGAGACAAGCGTACCTCCCCACTTCGGACATGAGCGCCACTTGTGCTGAGTACCAGTGACTAGCTCTGCGGTGAACTGAGAATGAAATGCTCTTACAGGACAGGGGCTAACAGCCAAGCATGGGTGTGGAGTGCTGAGGCCTGAAGCAGCAAGGCCTGCCCAGAGGCAGTTCTAAATCATAATGGAACTAAACATCTCTGTATTCCCAATCAGGAGCTGGTCAACTACAACATACTCTTTCATGGACTCTGGTGTTAACTCCACTCCAATTTGCCAGCACCACTTGCTGGGCAGTGGTGACGCCTGCCTTTAATCCCAGCACCTGGGAGGCAGAGGCAGGTGGATTTCTGAGTTCGAGGCCAGCCTGGTCTA
>NW_022196897.1:15278925-15283925 GCF_008632895.1 Mastomys coucha
AAAAAAAAAAAAAAAAAAAACAAATGCTATGGTATGGTTAGAAGTCACCAAAACATGAGATTGCATTCAATACAATTATATTAAAGGGTCACAGCATTAAGACGGTTGAGAACCACTGTCTTAAAGAAAATGAGAAAAGAAAAAACATGGCAGGATCTCTGCCAAGCAAGCCCCCAGCACAGCTTCTCTCCCTGGACACATCTTCTATGCTGCTCCTAATTTTTTGCACTTGCAGTTGATCTGCCTAGGATTCTTCCACCAGAGAGGGACATTGCCAAGACTGTGCCACACCACCTCCAGTAGGTTCAGTGTGACAAGTTCCACAGACTGAGGCGATTGACCTCAAAAGGAGGAAGCCTCCAAGAACCAGTTGTGGAACTCTTTGCCAGAGAAAAAAATATTGAGCCGTAGTTCTCATGGCAATCTATCTGTTTTGTTTTCTCTTATTCCTTTTCTTATTTACATGTTCCTGGTAGCCAAGATCTTAAACAAGCAAGAATAATGGGTAAGAAACCATCCCTTGAGATGGGGTCACTAACATGACCTTATCCCCAGGGAAACCAACGCTTTACTTTTTAAATCATTTACAAAACTATTATGATAGATAAAAACTTTCCCAACAATAAAATTTCATATGGCTACATGTGTGTCATCAGAGGTAGGTTTTGATATATGGTTAAAAGAAAGCCTTCATTAGAAAGAATTAAAATAGTTTAAATTTATGTGTTGAAGATTTATAAAAAATCAGGCATTAGATGTTAAATAATAATTGACCATATGGGGCTGGAGAGTTAGCTCAGCGGTTGAGAGCGCTGGCCACAAAGATTTATTCACCTGCTCTTGGAAATGTGCCACCAGCCTTGGACAACTGCCCCAGTGACTACATCCTTTTAGAATGGTTATATTTGATGATTTATATTAATAATGATGTTACCTGTTCTGTTTGTGATTCATTGAATACATAGTTTGAGAGTTGTAATGCTTGGATAATTTTTGTGTTTTACTGTGCCAAAAGATTTTTGTTGGTATTTGTGATTGTTTCACTGGATACAGTTTCTAAGAGTTGTGATGTTTGGACTTTTTGGGGGTTTTTTGTTTTTGTTTTTGTTTTTGGGTTTTGTTTGTTTTTTTTTTAAAGATTTATTATTGTAAATAATTACACTGTAGCTGTCTTCAGACACACCAGAAGAAGGTGTCAGATATCATTATGGGTGGTTGTGAGCCACCATGTGGTTGCTGGGATTTGAACTCAGGACCTTTGGAAGAGCAGTCAGTGCTCTTACCCGCTGAGCCATCTCACCAGCCCCTTGTTTTTGTTTTTGGTTGTGGCTTTTGAGACAGGGTTTCTCTGTGTAGCCCTGGCTGTCCTGGAACTCACTCTGTAGACAAGGCTGGCCTCGAACTCAGAAATCCACCTGCCTTTGCTTCCCAAGTGCTGGGATTAAAGGTGTGCGCCACCACTGCCCAGCTAATGTTTGGTTTTTTAATGTATAAAATCCCCTGTTTAAGAGCTGCAAAATACACTCAGATTCAAACTGCCTCTGTGTTTGTTTCTGTTTGTCACCGCTGAATCCTTACCCACCTAGCTTCGAGGACCCTCATTCCAGGGACCCCCATACCTGACTGGGGTGGGGTGGTCTGTGGTAACTCTGGCTAGCAGAAAATGGATTTGAATCCGGATTTCAACATGGAGTCCATTTTCTCCCGTGCTCCCAGCAGAGCTGTTTGCATTTACTCTCGGCTGACCATACAGCTTAGGAGTGAACAGGAGAGAAATCACGGAACTCAACACATCTCTGCACTTCCGGGCTTCTGCAGTGTCCCAACCACCTCTACAGTGAGACACTGCTCACTGGGCAATGCCAGGACTGGGCTCTGACCAGATCACAAGTGCCTCTAAGCACACAGTGCTTTAGATTACAGCTGCCTCAGCAGAAGCTTCTACAGACACTGAAATGTCCAAGAAACTGAGAACCTCCACAGCCAGACCAGTCATTTTGATTATAGGTTCATGCATCCCCAATAAACACCTAGACACACTGCATGTTCTCTGTGCTTTTCATCAAAAAGGCCACCATCAAAGGGCTCTCCCCAACAGGTACCAGCAAGGCCTCTCATTCACAGGAATACCAGCGCTGGCCTTCCTTTTCTCTACCACCCGACCTTCCTCACCAGCCCTGAACCTTTTTATATCTTTTTACTGGTCCCTTAGTCCATTTACCCAGCCCTCTTTCACTTAGCCTTTGATCTACTTAGCCCTTCATTCCCTTGCTCAGCCCTCCTGTATCCTGTCCGTATGGCTCAGGCCAGCCTCCCACCTGTTAATCACTAGCTGCCCAACTCCTACCCATCCACTTATACCTGCATCCAGCCACACATCCCACCAACTGGACCATACTGGCTGAGCCCTGGCTGTGTTTCTGGAGGAAAAGTGAATGTTTTGGCCGAGTGAGGGATTTATTCTCACATCCAACCCACATGAACACACATTTTGCAAATTCCATTTGGAGCTCCATCAGGCAAATTCAGCTGTCACAATTTCCCAGGAAATTATAGGTGTAGGAAAAGACCATCTGGCCCGCCCTAGAGACGGAGCACGCCTTGCTGGATGATGGGTGTGGGCTCTCTTGCTTTTCCTTTGAAAAGACAAAATGTAGACTTTTCACTGCTAGTTGCTTCAACTTCAAATTCCAAAGGCCACAGTCTAGAAACTGACCACTTCACTGAGGTCTCTGAGATCTTGCTGTGACACAGCCACAGTTTGGGCACCTGCCAATGCAAAACCTGAGGGCAGTGTCCCCTGAGGCCTGTCTTGAGGCTTTAGAGGCTTCAGAGAAGGCCCTATGTTTTGGGCCAGGTGAGCATAGTCTTAAGAGAGCACTGGCACCAAGCCACTGACCAGCTCTCCATGTGAGCCTGAGAGGCAGAGCTGGGGTGGTTCTGTCTTCCACGGGAGCCCTCATCACAAAGCCAAAGCCACCCAGATACTAGATAAATGAAGCTGGTCTAGTCAGACTCCATTTGGCTGCATGTGAATAATAGCAGGCATGTGAATAACAGGCACTAAGCATGTTCCCAGACAGGATCAGCTGACCACACTGGCTGCTGGAAATGTTGGCTCTTAGTAAAAAAAGTTGATACCCACAGTGTGAAGAACACAGTCATGAAAACACCCGACTGTACTGCTTCCCATCCTCATCAGAGCCTGGAACCTTCCTTCAAACCCAGAGGAGGGCCTCAGGTCCTGGGTACTTCCACTCACCTCCAGCCATGTCACCTTGAAGTAAGTCAGCACAGCCAAAGGAATGTGCCAACCCCACCTGCTCCAACACCTCCCTAATAGGACATAAACAAGTGTCCCAACCAGTATTTGTCTCCCAAGAAGAGACTTTGTATCCCTTAAATGTAGCCCCCAACCTCTACCCTCTACTGCTCCAGCAACCTCCCTTTTTTCAAAAAAAGATTATTTTTTTGTTAATGTGCATTGGTATTTTACCCGCATGTATGTTTGGAGGTGTCCTCTGGAAGAACAGCCAGCGCTCTTCAGCCCTGAGTGGCCTCTCCAGCCCCTCTGCATATGTGTGTGGATTGGTGTTTTACCTGCATGTGTGTGTGGATTGGTGTTTTACCTGCATGTGTGTTTGGAGGTGTCCTCTGGGAGAGCGCTCTTCGGCCCTGAGTGGCCTCTCCGGCCCCTCTGGCAGCCACCTTTGAATCTGCTTTGGATATACTTTCCATGGACTTTATACAACTGGAATCACACCACTGTAGCCTTTCGTGCCTGTATGTTTTCACCCTGAATATGGCTGAGGTTTGTCTCTGTGACTCACGTTCCTCACTCCGTAGGTCCTTTGTGTCCCTTTCTATGGCTGACCAGTAAGCAATTTATTTGTGAGCCTTCATGACACACTGTCTAATCCAGCATGTCTGAGACTGCCGTCCTGATATCTAATCAGCATTACAACTTACTGAAAAGACTTTACATCCTTTTCTCATCTTCAAAATATAGGGTCTGCCTTACACATACAGCACATTTCCATCTGAACCCTACATTCCCCTGAGAAGCGTTTGATCTAAATATATTTAGGTTTCATAAAACTCATAGTTGAAAAAGATTTTCATGCTCAAGCTGTTTCAAATATACTTAGAAGTTTACCAAAAATAGAATTTAGTATCAATTTCTAAATTAATTAAACTGAACAGAGGGTTGACTGGAGTCTGTGAAATATATGTGTCTCCTTAAGCCCAAGCAGTCATCAGGCCTGACAGGACCCTTTCCTTTGTGTCTTAAGTGGAGGCGCTGTGATGTCCGCCTGGCTGCGGAGCCACCTCTACCCTGTTCTCCCAGCACCTAGCATTATGTCTGGCATGAGTTTGTGACTCCACTCACCCACCTACCCACCCACTCATTCACTCCCTGTTTACCTGCTTACCCACCCATCTACCCAGACACACATCCACTTACTTGCTCTGCACCCACACACCCATTTATCTATCACTACCTACCCACCTATCCATCCCACTCACTCAACCACATACTCACCACTCACACACCCACTGCCCTGGTTAGGTTCCTTTTTGTTTTGTTGGCTTAACACAAGGTAGACATCAGTTGAGAAGATTTCTCCACCAGATTAGCCTGTGCACAAATCTATGGGGGCATTTTATTTTTAATGATTGATGTCTGCACAGCCAGCCTATAAGGAAGAAGTGTCACCCTGGTCAGGTACTTCTGAATTATATAAGAAGCAGGCAGCCAGGAATGGGTGTGCATGCTTTTAATCCCAGCATTTGGTAAACAGAAGCAGACAGATCTACATAAATTCAAGGCCTGTCTGATCTACAAAGTTAGTTCCAGGACAGTCAGGACTGACTACACAGAAAAACCCTGTCTAAAAAAAGGAAAGGAAGAAAGGAAGGAAGAAAGAAAGGAAGGAAGGAAGGAAGGAAGGAAGGAAGGAAGCCGGGCAGTGGTGGCACATGCCTTTAATTCCAGCACT
>NW_022196897.1:15284208-15311031 GCF_008632895.1 Mastomys coucha
TGTAATGAGATCTGAAGCCTTCTTCTGGTGTGTCTGAAGACAGCTACAGTGTACTTACATATAATAAATAAATAAATAAATCTTTGAGCCTGAGCAAGAAGAAAAAAGAAAGAAAAAAAAGAAAAAGAGAAGAAAAGAATAGAAAGAAACAAAGAGAGTAGGCTGAACAAGCTATGAGGAGCAAGCAACTTGCTTTACTAGCCAAGTTCCTTCATGGCCTCTGCTTCAGTTCCTGACTCCAAGTTCCTGTCCTGACTGTCCTCAGCGATGAGTGTAACCTCGAAGTTGAGGGCTGAAGTAAACCTTCCCAACCAAGTGGATTTTTGTCAGGATGTTTTATACAGCAAGAGAAATCCTAAGACACATAGCTATCTAGACATCTATCCGTCTACTCATCTACCCACTCTCCCACACATTCCTCCATCCATCCACCTACCATCTGGAAAATATTTCACAGTAACGCACACACACACACACACACACACACACACACACACACAGGACTTGGGAGAGATATAGTAAGACAAGGTTACAGCGTATGACTGTCAGAATCAAACGGGAACTATCGTGTTCAGGGACAAAAGAAGCCACCCCTTCCTGGCCTCTTGTCTCCTGCATGGTCTGAGCAGAACTCAGCCTCTGCAGTTATCTCCTCTTTGCCTGGTCTCTCTCACCCCTATCCGATGCAACATGACAACTGCCCCCAAGCCTGGCAGAGGTCCCCCACAAGATTTCCCAGGGCCACAAGCTCTGCTGGTTCTACAGAGGGAGGCAGCTAGGATTGGTATAAAATTCTTGGCTCCTCTCTAGAAATAGATAAGGGTCTGACTATAGCTCCTGTTGGGCCAGGGACAGAGACTGGCATGGATGTGATCCCAGATCCTTGTACAATGATAAGAACTGAAGCTAGGCATGATAACTCACATATTCCTTTAATCCTACCACTTCAGAGGCAGAGGGGCAGGCGATCTCTGTGAGTACAAAAGCAGCCTGGTCCAAGAGTGAGTTCCAGGACAGCCAGAGCTACATAGACAGATTCAGTCAAAAGAACCAAAGAGAGAGAGAGAGAAAGAGAGAGAGAGAGAGAGAGAGAGAGAGAGGGAGAGGGAGAGAGAGAGAGAGGAGGAAGAAGAAGAGAAGGAGGAGGAAGAGGAGGAGGAGAAGGAGGAGGAGGAGGAGGAGGAGGAGGAGGAGGAGGAAGAGGAGGAAGAGGAGGGAGAGAGAGAAAAAAAAAAAGAAAAGAGAACTGAGCCAGAACAGAAGAGGCCACAAAGGGTGGCCTCCTAAGACATGGAACCCCTTAAGAGGACCCATGAGGTTTAGCCTACCTAGCTTAAGCTTGGGCTCACTCATAGGTGGGTCAGGCCATGACTAGGGCTCCCCTCTAAGCCCTTGGGCAAGCCATCCTTCTCCACCCTACATGTCCTATTAGGGGCCGGGGCCTTCATCCAAATGGAGGAAAAAAGGTAGTTGGGGTCCTGAGGGTCTGAGAAGGAGGAAGCCATTTTTACCACTTTCCCAGCAACAGAGATGACATAACTATGTGCCAGGATGTAGTGACAGCTGTAGTGTTTCAGATGGAAGGGTGACATCAGGACTGTGCTAATGAATGACTGTTCCTGGTGCTCTAGGAGAATGACAATGAGTGATCCAGCAGTAATTTGGGAGACAGGAGAGATTGACTGAGGGCTCTGTCATTGGGATCACAGTATGAAAGGTCTTTGTTTCCACAGATCTCCAGAGAAAACAGGAATGTTAGTCACACAGGATTGTCTTTACATCTAGAAAGCTGGAACTGGAGATTAACAGCCTGGTGATCTGTCTGCCGAGCCAGTCCATATCAGGCTCCCACAACCAGGACCCAAGGTGTCTAACAGCTGAAATGACTTCTATGCTCTCTGTATGACCAAGGCCAGGCCAGACCTTCCTTAGGCCCTCAAGCTAGCACAGGTACCCTCTTTCTAGAACCCATCTTCTTGGGGAAAATGTATGTACCCTGAGTTGAGTGTCAATGTAATTATGCTCCCTTGTCCGTCAGGGATTGGATTATAGCAGGGAACTTTCCCCCAAATTGCACTGTTTTAAATAGCTGTTTTAAATGAGCTACCTGGTAGCAGACTCCCCAAGTCTGATCCAGGTTGATGAAGTTAATCTGAACTGAGTTTTCATTCTCTCCTCAGCTAGCTTCCCAGCTGCGACTGCCCACAGGATCCCCCTCACTCCACTGGTGTGAGTTCTCCAGCACTGCTTCTTTTACAGGCTGAGGCTGGGCACCTAGGGGAATGCAGACATCCTGACCCCTGATCCAGTAAAACCATAGGTTGGGGATAGAGGTGGAAAGATAGTTCATCACTTCAGAAAACTGACTGCTCTCCCAGAGGACCCCAGTCAGATTCCCATGATGGGACAGGCACGATGGCTCACAACCATCTATAGCTCTAGTCCCAGGGATCCCACACCTTCTTCTGAGGACATCAGACATGCATGTGGCAGACTGACATATACATGCAGGCAAAACACCCATATACATAAAAATAAATACATAAATAAATAAATACTTAAAAAAAAAAAAAAACAGCCGGGCAGTGGAGGTACACACCTTTAATCCCAGCACTTGGGAGGCAGAGGCAGGCAGATTTCTGAGTTCGAGGCCAGCCTGGTCTACAGAGTGAGTTCCAGGACAGCCAAGGGCTATACAGAGAAACCCTGTTTTGAAAAAACAAAAACAGAAACAGAAACAGAGAGACAAACAGTGGCAACTTCTCCTTGATAAAGCCTGGCACAGTCAGGCAAGAGGGCCACACAGATGCAGCCCCGGGCTGGCAGACAGCACTGGGACTGTGAGAGCCCCGCCACAAACGGGCCATCTACATCTACATGAACCTCCCCTCAGCCAAGGGTCAGGCAACAGCCACACACAGGAGACTGGGCATAGGCATGTAAGAGCTGGAAGAGAACTGTAGAATATTGTCTGTTGTGAGACAGCTGTTACACACAGCATCTCACAGCAGCTGTTGTTGTCTGCAAAAGACCTGCACAAGATTAAGCCAGTCAAAATTCCAGCATGGGTAGGGTAGGGACTGCCGAGGTTCCACTCCTAATGAAAAAGCTATTGGAAGATGGCTGCTTCTGAGAGATAGAGCCACTTTTCCTTGGGGATGTGGGCACTGGTAGGTTGTTCGTGCCCCAGTGAATAACCCCATGTGTGCATATGGTCAACATTAATTAGACTCAATGTGCTAGTAACAGTAACAGTAATTGCACTCCCAGCATTTGGGAGACAGAGACAAGAGGATCTCTGTGAGTTAGAAGCCAGCTCAGTCTGCAAAAGGAGTTCCAGGCCAGCCAGGACTACATAGTGAGACCTTGTCTCAAAACAAAAAACAAATAACAACAACAACAACTAATAATAATAATAATAATAATAATGACATGAAATCAAGAGGGAGACAGGGTGGTAGGTCCTAGAAAAGAGTTGGAGGGAGTTAGTAGAGATTTGATAAGATCAAAAAAATTGAATACATACATTAAAATTTCAGAAGTTGAAAAAAATATTACATAGAGCTAAGGCCTATAGGTCAGCAGATGCTCTGTGTACACAAAACACTGGGTTTGCCAGGTTGGTGGTGCATGCCTATAATTCCACCTGCTGAAGCTGAGGCAGGAGAATTGTAAATCCAGGGCCTGCTTAGACTACATAGTAGTTTCAGCTCAGGTAGTGAAATACATGGGGACCTTGTCTAAATAAATAAATGAGTGAGTGAGTGAGTAAGTGAGTAAATGAAGAAATAAACTCCATACTTTTTTTTTCTTACCATCTGGGTCCTCAGAAGCTGCCATTGAGCTTCACTACCTTGGTGACCAGAGGGAACACTGATTAGTCAGTGTTTAGTTAATGTTGCCCTTTGACCCATCCCCTAAGACCAGCAGTATCCATTAACTTTCAGCCACAACTGGCCAGATAACCAATCCCAACCTCCCCCATTTTTTTCTACACCAATTTCTGTGTTAAGTTTTGTAGCAGGGTAAATGGTGTGCCCTCCCACACCAACATGTGCACATGAAATCCCTGAGGCCCAAAATGGGTTTGGGTTCTCGTTAAGGGAAGCGGTCTTGACAATGAGGTCATTTAGATTCTCTTCCTGGCCTCTCAATCTAGTCTTGTATCCTTAGAGGATACTTAGTAACACAGGGCAGAAAAGAAAGAAGGGGAAGCCATGCAGTTGCTATGGCAAGACAGAGATGGAGTGACTCATCCACAAGCTAAGGATGGTCAAACAGAGGGCACTCACTAGTAGCTAGTAGCTAGGAGACACTACAGACAGCTTTTCCCCAGAGCTCTGGCAGCAACAGTGACCTTGTCCACTTTTTTTTTTTTTTTTTTTTTTTTTAAAGAGAGAGTCTCATGTATGGCAGGCTGGCCTCAAACTCACTATGAGCTTGAACATCTTCTGATTTTTCCGCCTCCACCTCCAGAGTGCAGGAGATATACAGGCTGCACCACCACATCCAGTTTTATTTTGTGAAGTGATGCGGATCTAACCTGGGCTGTGTGCATGCTATACCGAGCTACATCCCCAGCCACCCACCTCAACAGAAGTTCAAACAGATCACTTCCAGAATTGAGAAGGAATACAGTTTCATCAGTTCAGAGGTATATGACGCCTTACTGCCACACCCCCACAGGGCCACACCACAGAGGCTACAAAGCAGCTACCATGAGTAAAGTGTGCCATGAAGCATGAACCAGTCAGGAAGAACTGTCAGTGACTGGACTCATCATTAGGCAGCTGGAGATCTCAGGCTTGTACACACATTGGAACTAGCAGCACCAAGGGTCAGGGAGCATAGATCTAGGCTTTTGTGAGCACCCAAAATGCAGAGCCAGAAGGAGCCAGTTTACCTGCCACAGCTTGCCCTCAGAAATCAGGTAGTGTCTCTTGACAGTCACTGGTACCTGTAATCTCACCATCCTAGAGGCTAAGGCAGGAAAATCATTAAGAACTCAAGAAGAAGGAGTTGGGGATTTAGCTCAATGGTAGAGTGCTTGCCTAGCAAGCACAAGGTCCTTGGTTTGATCCTAAGCTCCGGAAAAAAAAAAAAAAAAAGAACTCAAGAAAAGGGGCTGGAGGGATAGTTCAGCAGTTAAGAGCACTGAATGCTCTTCCAGAGGTCCTGAGTTCAGTTCCCTGCAACCACATGGTGACTCACAACAGTGTGGATCTGATGCCATCTTCTGCTGTGCCTGAAGTCAGTGACAGTGTACCCACATATATGAAATAGATATGGCTGGAGCGAGCAGGGCCGGAGGGAAAGGGTGGGGAAGAAGAACTGGTATTCGAAGCTGGGGAATGATGGTACACGCCTTTAATCCTAGCACTCAGGAGGCACGAGGCAGGCAGATCTCTGTGAATCTGAGGACAGTCTGGTCAACAAAGCGAGTCCAGGGCAGTCAGGGCTGTTACACCAAGAAAACCTATCTTGAAAAACAAAACAAAACAAAACAAAATGGTATTCTGCACCTTGGTTTTGTTTTAGGGCTGTCCATGGTGTCAATATTCTTTTTTCTTTTCTCTCTCTTATCTTTTTGAGACAAGACCTTGCTAGGTAGCCTTGGTTGACCTGAAACTCACTGCCTAGACTAAGCTAGCCTCAAACTCAGATATCTGCCTGCCTTTGCCTCGAAGTTCCAATCAACACCATCCCACCCTGCTCCTTCTCCATCACCCACTGATGTAAATATTCTTCTTTTTTTTTTTTTTTTTCTGAGACAGGGTTTCTCTGTATAGCCCTGGCTGTCCTAGAACTCACTCTGTAGACCAAGCTGGCCTCAAACTCAGAAATCTGCCTGTCTCTATCTCCCAAGTGCTGGGATTAAAGGCATGCGCCAGATGTCAATATTCTTAACTGGCATCGGACTAAACTGTGAAAATAAAACCTTATGGAGAGAAACGATGGACACAGGGTCAAAGTGTTTGGTCGGGTCTAATATGAGTGTATGCTGAATTGTCTTAAGGCTTTAGGACAATTCAAATAAGCAGTATGTGAAATGGTGGGGTTTCACAGCTACTTTTGAAATGGTGCATCCCACTCCACATTAAATAAACTGAAAACAAGTGCGCCCATCATCTGAGTGGGATGTCAATAGTATTAAGAGCAATAGGTCTGACAAGGAAACTGCACAAAGGAAATAAGAAGGACTGAAGACAAAGCTTTGCTTTGGAGCACTTGCCTAGCATGTCCAAGGCCGTGGAGTCAAACTCCAGACCACAAAAGCCCCAACCCAAACATAAAAGCCTCAGAAACGATGACAGGATCGAGCACTGGGAAGGTGCCTTAACGCTAACACCTACTCCCTCTACAGCATCTCCTCCAGGAGACTTCCTAGCCGCTCCTCACCCTCCATGCTCCTCCTCACACCCGACCCCAAGCTCTTCTCCCCAGGTCTTAGGCCCATCCCAAACCCAATCCTGAGTCTGTGTGTCTTCCTCAGGCTCCTTTTCTATCCTGGCTTCTCCCTTTGTCTTTACCACCCCTTCCAAGACTCCAGCAATGCCCCCCTCTGCTTTTCCAACGCCTCTTCTTCCTCCGCCTTTTCAGGCTCCTCCTCTCAATCCTCATCCACTCCTCCCTAGCTCTTTCTTCTTCCGCTCCTTCCTAGCTCCTCCATTCCTCTCATGCTCCCCACTCCAGAGCCTCCCCATCTCCTAGATTTTCCCCCAACTACACACCCCCTATTTTCTCGGACTCCCCCTCTCTCTCCACTCTTTCCTTATCCTGGATCTTTCTCTTCTTGACCTCTCTTGCCACTTTCTCCGGCTCCTCCTCTCTTTCAGCTCCTCCCCTCTCCCTTTTCTCTCAATCTTCTCCTTCCCCTCTGTCTCTCCGCCTCCCTAAGTTCCTCCTCTCTCCCAGCTCACCCTCCCCCGCCAGTCTCTCTCCTTTCCTTCCCGGCCGCTCTCTGGACGCTCCTCCTCTCCCTCTGGGCCTATGGCCCCGCCCACGGAATGATCGATCAATGGGTCTGTCCACAGGCCGGTCCTCGGCGCTCGACTCGCCATGCCTGCGACGCTGCCATGGAGACGTAGCTGCGGCCTCCTGGCTTCGCCCGGGATCTGGATCCCTTGCGTCAGCAGCCCACGCGTGTCCGCGAGCGCCGGTGGCAAAGTCTGCTTCGCTGAAGCATCCGGGCAAGCGGTGACTTTGCGGGGCGTAGGGACGTAGGGCTCGCATCCTTCCTCCTCCCAGGAGCTTTCTGCTCCATAGCTGAGGACCGCTTCTCTCACCAGCGGAGAGGAGACCCTGGGACCACCAACCATCCGTGGGTTATTAAGCAACCTGCGATTGTCCACCCGCCTCATCCTTCCACTCAGCTCAGCTGGCTGCATCCGTGAGTAGCCTCGCTGAAATCTCTGGCCCATAGAGGCTGCTCTTGGTGGTGAGGCCTGTGCTGGGCCTGTCCCCGACTCCCCTCTCGACAATTTCTTCCCTTTGCAGTGTCACCCTTGGTAAGAGTGGAAGACTGGCTAGAAGAAAGGACCTGAACCAACGCTTAGTCCACATCCTCATTGTGTTTTGAGTAGTGTGGACAGGTCAGCTCCTGCTGCAGGTACCCTGGATACATCTCTTTGAGCTCAGCAGTATTGCAGAGGCAGTGGACACCTGACAGGCTTCCCAGGAGTGGTGTGTAGTCACTGTCAACACGAGAGCACTTTCAGCTTGAAATGGCTCTCATATGGCTTCTGAATGGTCAGAGGTGTGTCTTGGATTCTCCTGCCCTCCTGAAGATCTTGCCTATGGAAGGTCTGAGTTACCTACTTCCACTATTAAGTTGAACAAGGATTCCCCAAACCCAACAGCCATCAAGGTTGTTGGCCAACTAGTTAATAAAGCAAAGCAGCCAACTGTTCCTGGCCTAGGAGAGAAGCCAGGTGTGCAGGACCCTGGGCCTGTGGGATGAGTGGGCGAGTCCCGCTGGCAGAGAAGGCCCTGTCAGAATCCTATGCCCGCCTCCGGTACAGGGACACGTCCTTGCTCATTTGGCAACAGCAGCAGCAGAAGTTGGAGTCTGTACCACCCAGTACGTACCTGAGCAGAAGCCGCAGCATGTGGTACTCCCAGTACGGAAATGAGGCCATCTTAGTCCGAGATAAAAACCAGCTTGGGGTCTCTAGGGACACTGGCCAGTCTAAGTTTTGCTCAATCATGTAATACCAGGGAGAAGACCCTTGATGGCCATGAAGATCAAGCCACGGTATAAAAACCCAACACACAAGAATGTCATCCAACCCTTTATTAGTGGCACAGCAGGTACCTAGATGCTCTGCTCACTGCCCAGGCCCAGGAAATGCTTCCAAACAAAAGGGAAGCAAGAGATACAACCCGGACCCCCACCTGCTATGAGCTGCTGCCTGAGAATGGATCAGGTCCAGGATAAGGAGGGGACTCTCTTCTTGCAGGGTCCCAGATCTGTCAGCTCACTGCAGTGACATGTGAAAGGGGACCAGTGCTGGTAGTGACATTACTGCATGTGATAGCATCCACACTGGCCACCAGATGTGGCCTCATATATAGGTGTGTCCTTAGGCAAAATGTTCCCCAAAGTGATTCCAAGCCTAATCAAGTGTGGGAAAAGTGGATTCTGATGGTGACGAATTGGATCCTCTCCTACCAGGTTGCAAAGGCACTCATGGTCTGCCCAGTGGCTACACAAATGCTGGGATGCATTTTGTCAAAATTGAGCTTTCTAAATAAACATCTTAAGACTCTTCCCTGTCTTATTTTTCTTGTGTAAAACCTTACTCAGCTTCTAAAATAACAGTAATGGCGACATGGTTGCTGAGAGCCACCATCTGAGGGTTTGCATGTCTCCTCACTCTACACTGTCAAACTGTTCCAGAGGCACCAACCCTCCCCACGCACCTTGCTCTGCCCACTCCTCACCAGGCACTTAACTCTACCATCCAACTGGCAGATGGCACCTGGCTTGTAATGTATGCAAAAAGCATGTCTCACCCATGGCTGTGTTCACTGTACTGTGTATCTCTTTGCAGACGTGCACATTTGTGCTAGAACTATCAGGATACTGTGCATTCATTCCTCAAACACTTCGTCCAGCCTGACTAGCTGGAGCCTCCTGAGGAGCCTAGGTCCTTTGGCTCAGTCCCTGCTGAAATCGAGGGTATGGGATGGGCCTTTGTAATATATTCCTGTAAATGTAGAGGAAACTCATCATATAATATGGGTTGGCTGGCCTGACCTAGGGGCCTAGTCCCCTAGGGGACTGTTCCAAGTTCACTAGTTTCTGTCAAGCCTTTCAGTTCAACCGAAGTCCTGTGAGTAAGCTTCGCGCATATCTAGAATCCCCACTACTTGCTCACACATTATCCTAACCCAAGGCTGGCTGTCTGGATCAGACACTGCACATTAACTTGGAGACAGATCAGACCGTGTTAGGACTGTGAGCACTTGTGGGGCAGCTGTTTTCAGATGAATAGCAGATTGTAGGTAGCACACAAGCATCGTGCTCCGTGTAGGACACTAGGAAGCCACCTACAGGAAGATGCCATCTGTGCTAGAACAGGCCAATTCTGGAAGACACTAGTCTGATGAGAAAGGTTAGTATCAGCAAGAGTGCCAAGGTGGCCTGATCCACTCTGAATGATGGGACGGACATTCTCTAGGGAACCCACAGTGAATCTCTCTCCAGGCTTGATGATAATAACTGCGGCCACCTGGAACTTCTCACTTCTTCCTTCTTCACTGTGCCTAAGCTACTCTATGGCCAACCTTTAGTGAGTAGTATGGGGCCCTTTATATGTTCTAACCCACATTTCCACTGGGCCTACTGCACTTGGAGGCCTATCCCACAAGTAACCTGTCAGCCGACTGCAGCAAGGGACGGGACGGGTGGATTGCACGTAGTGAGACCTCAGGAGAGGCATGACCTCACTTAGGACAGCAGGCAGTCTAAAAGAGGACTGCAAAGGACTCTCTGTACCCCAGCACCATGACAGGACAGCAGCTGCTCAAGTGTGGTGGGCTGGCCTTAAAGAACTCACAGCGGTTCTCCCGAGAGCTGTAAGAGATGAAGTGTAAGGACCTCGCCATGCGCCCTTACAAAACGGCATTGCAGCAAGGAGCACCACACAGACACAATCTTCTTTCCCTTCCTTTTTTATTATGAAAACAAAACAAACACCCTAGGAGAAAGGTTCATGATTACCAGAGACACCAGAGTACTTCCTACCGTTTTTTTACTCTGTGGTGTTGAGGCCGGCATTGCAAAAAACAAGCTAAACTACTTACAGTGGACTCATTTTCAGTAACTGACATTTACAGGAATATACTAGAAACGGCACTAAAAAGTTTAAGAAAAGTTACGGTAAACTTGCATGCACATCATACAGAAAAGAAACGTTTTAAATATATATATATAGATATATATATAAAAAAGGAAAGCTTCTGAAGTGTTATGCCAGGAGCAGGGACAGTGATGGACAGGACAAAGCTTTAACAGTAGGCTTGCATTTCCCAAGTGACTGTAAAGCCATGACAGCTGCAGAAGGACAAAACCCAGAAAACCACACAAGAAAATGTCTCCAGTCTGTAAGCAAGCTGAGCTGCCCAGCGTATGGAGGCTTGAACCCCAAAGACTCTGCCAAGTGCCCACCCAGCCCTGCATGTGACCCTTAAGGAAGCCTGTAGACAGCTGCCTTCCACCTCTGCACAGGACAGTCTAAGTCCCTGTAACTCACAAGAAGGGAATGGCAGTTACCCTGCAGCCTGACATTGTGGGGACCGGAGTCCTCCAAAACTCTGAAGACAAAACAATTTTAGTCTGGACAGAAAGAAAAAAAGTTAAAAGCACCAATGACCAAGGCTGCTGAGTAGGGACCACAGCCACAGGAATGCCAGACCCGCCATCCCATGCCCAGCTCTGTACCACCGCCCTGGTGCGGGGACGTTTCCTCGGGGCCAGACTCTGCTTGCCTAACAGCTCACAGGGGCACACTCACTCTACGCATGCCCAGGCACCGTGTGCCTTGCCTAGGCACACTGGCTAAGCTGTCACTGAGACCCCACATGAAGGCCTGTCAGTTTACTCTTGTTTATTTCTTACAGTCACAGCTTAAATATTCTATTAAAGATCTGTTTAAAAAATACCTTTGAAAAACAAGGGTAACCTTAAAAAAATGGAACCTTAAAATCCACTTATATCTTTATTATAAACAAAACTGGCTTACAAGTTTAACTGGCTGATACTCACCAGGCGTCTAGACATGCCAGCTAGCCAGCCAGCTACTTCCCGAGCTTGACACCCACTGCCTGTCTACATCGAGGGCTGGTGGGATCGACTTTAGAAATCTTAAATATCTCCCCCCATGTAGGGACGGTGAGGACGAGTCCTTGGCTCTGCCCAGGAGCAATGGAAGAAACTGCAGAACCAACCCCCTCCCCTGCAAGTAAAACCATACAACACAGGCCCTGCAATTGGCGCTCTCAAGTAGGGGTCAGGAGAACCAGTCTCTTCTGGGCTAACTGGAAATGCTTGCACAGGGACCCACCCGTGTTGTAAGTAGCCAGGTCAAGGAAAGCCTCTGCACACCGCAGTGGCAGGCGCTTCCAGGCCCAGGAGGGAGCCTGGCCTGTGTGCTCCTAGCTGAGGCCACAATGCTCAGAGCTAATCCAGGCTGACCCTGCATTCCAAAACCATCCGGTAGCCTCAAAAATCAACAAACCGAACAGGACTCTGTTAAACTCTGTATATTATTACTTTTTACAATAGAAAATTAAATGTCAAGACCTAGGCCTGATATACATGACTTTTCTCTCCGCTTACATACAAAGCTTGTGTTGAAGAACCGAGGTTCCCTCCGTTGATGTCTTTTAAAAGACCAGAAGTTAGTAAGAAAAAACCGAACAGATAACATAAGATGAAGATGTGCTGCAGCTGAAGGGTGTCTACGATTGGAAAGTCCCCAAATTTCATTTAAACAAAAACAAAACAAAACAAAAAAAAAGCCAATGAGCCCAGAGAAGCCAGCCATGATGAGCACCAGCACCAGGGGCGCACCGCCACGGGCCTAGTCTCCTTGTTGCCAGAGGCCTGCATCCTCAATGTTTCTCTCAATGCACTTATTTATGGTTCTTTTTCTCTTCTTTTTTTTTCTTTTTCGTTTTTTAAAAAATGACCAATGATGTTAATAAATAAAGTATTTATATATACATAAAACTGGGGAGGTGGTTCAGAGCGTTAGGCGGTGGCAGCCGGGCAGCACTAGCAAAGTGGGGACACTGGGCTGGACTTCTGTAGAAAATGGATGAACTTACAAAAAAGTTGTTTTTTTTTTTTTTTTTAAATCTTTTTTTGTTTGTTTTTATTCCCTTAAGTTGAGGTAAAAGTTTCAGTGTCCCGAAAACTGCACGCTGCACACACAGCCAAAAGACCAGGGAACTCAGCACCCCTCTTCTCCACACCCAACCCAGAGCTGAGGCTCTGGTCTGCAGCTACCAGGACCCTCCACTAGGGCCCAGGCTGGTTCCCATGGGCTGACACATCTGTCTTCAGCCCCTGCAGACAGAAGTAACCTGCTGGTTAGTGTTCTAACAGCTTTGAAATGCAGAACCCATTCCAGAGAAACACCCTTGCACAGCTTCCTTCAAGTTACTAAGGGAGAGGCTGGACCTGAGGAGGGATCGGGCAGGTCCAGCCACGCCTCCAGCCCGCCGTGTCCCAGGCGCAGTCTCCAAACAACTAAACTGAGCGGCAAAGGCATTCCACCCGCAGAGCTTGGCCGCTCGTGGGGTCTGGTGCACGTGTGAGGCTCTCCGCCCTACCGGAGCCCAGCTGGAAGAGATCATAACACTGAAGTAAAAGAAAACCTGCACACCATGGAACGAAAGTATATTAACCATAGGAGGGGACACTGTGTTGGCGTGCGCCACGTCCATCTGTCCAGCTCTGTTCCAGTCCGAGTTCACTCTGAGTCACTGCTGTCGGAGCTGGACCCACTGGAGCTGCTGCTCGCAGACTCAGAGGAGCTGCTACTGCTGAGCCTTGATGGGCCTCCTGAGGGAGCTGAGCCGGACTTCTCTGCAAGGGACACAGGAGTGGGAGACCCTCGCTGAGCAGTATGTCATCAAAAGTGTGCATGTTGCCACACGGTCACAAGTCACCTGTCTTGACCCAGGGGTACAGTAAATATTTGAAGAATGCCCATAAAATAGCATCCAGTGGCCACATGGCTGCACTAAGACACTTGTCTAGGTAGGATCCCCACTGACCACTGGTCTCAGACTCTGAGCATTGCCTACACATCCTTCTGTTCTAGAACATCTCTGAAGGCAAGGGAACAGAAAGAGACAAAAATACCTACTCACCCAAATCTAAGGCCTAACAAACCCAATGCAGAAGCCCTGGACTGGAGACAGCGCTTGCTCACTCTACCATTTCAACATGTTGGCTTAGAAAGCCAGAAACCCACCACTTTTTACAAGCTGGTGACTGATGTTTAGGGGCGAGCAAGCCCTCGGCATCAAGACCAGCCCCAAGGAGATCTTTCTAAGAGCCCAATTGCATAGACCTTTAGAAGGTTTGACACATACATTAGAAGGCATGCATGCACACACGCACGCGCACGCGCACGCGCGCACGCACGCACGCACGCACGCGCACACACACACACACACACACACACCCCTACCTGCAACCACCCCAATGCTCAAAGATGCCCCCACCCCTAAAGGCTAGGAGGTGTTAGGAGGCTGACATGTTCTCCTGCCCACAATGCTTACCTTTCTTAGTGGGTTTTTTGCTGTTCAGTTGTCCACTGACATCCTGTAGCCGCTTCTCCAGCTCCTTTTTCTTCTCCTGAGCGAGCTCCTCTTTTGATTTGGCTGCCTGCTTCTTCCCACTTGTTGCTGTGGAGTAAGTAAAGCAGTGAGGCATTCCCTACCAAAAGCAAGCATCCAGGTGGTTGGAAAGTCCCAGTCCCACACGCTAGTGTACGCATAACTGGCCTTGCTGCAGGATCAGTGTATCTCTGATACGGAGCTGGAGCAGGAAATGGCAGGGTGTGACCTGGAACCACCACCGCCACAAGACATCAACTGAGTCCTCAATGGCTATCCTCATCTCTCCTCCTCCCTGAAGTCCGGAGCCTGGACTGTGGCCTGTCATCTGTTCCCATGGGAAGGCCACAGACCCTGTCTCAGTCCTCCCTCAGCACAGCTACTCTCTCCTGCCTGAGCCACAGAGACGGCCATGGTCTAGGAGAGAGTTCAGCCTCCACTCCCTGGCCCCTGTATCATCCTCCTCCTCCTCAAGTCTGTTGTTCTGGAGTGATCAAGGACCAAACACACCTCAACAGCCACATGTAGATTGGCATGAACCTAGACAGTGAGGGGCTGCCTTGGGACTTCTCTTCCTCCCAGCTTCTAGCCCCGGCAGACCCAGACAGTGACTGGTCCCTGTCTGCTGAAACCATCAAATTCAGCGTACACTCTAGCTAGGGTCAGGGTTCATCCTGTGGAGATTCTGTACACGTGATTAGTGAAGGGAATGGGACTCTTCCCTACAGCCAGAGCCCCAGATGGAACCTTAAGAAGGGGTGTGAGAAGAACCCTACCTGGACGTGAATGAATGGGCTGGGCCAACCCCATGTCCTATTTTTCATGACAAGCCAGTTGAGGCCCAATACGAATCTTCCCTACCAGAGAACAGGGAAGAGGATGTGGCAGCAGGTATGGATTGGCTGAGCACAGATGTCCTTGGGGCCTGTGGTGGGCAGGCAGGCTTAAACAGCAAGGCAGCTAGCTACGGGCCCAGTGTCCACTCTAAGGTCCTGCAGAGGCTACCAGCACCATGCTCTCCCAGATAACTTACACAATGGTTTCCTCTGCTTTTTCTGTAAACAAGACTTGACATATCTCTCCAGCTCCCGCAGCGTGGTTGGCTTCAGGGTCTCAAAGTCAATCTCAATCTCGTCTGGATTTGAGTCCCGCAGCGAGGGCTCCCGAGACTGAATGATGTGCACCACACGGCCTAGCTTCTCGCCGGGCAGCCGGTTGATGTCCAGGCTGAGTTGCCGCTTTTCGTCATAGCTCATGGGCAGGCCCTCCTCCTCTTCCTCTGAGTCGTAGGACGCAGACGCCTGCTTACCGCCCTTCTTGAGCTGTCTGAGGCAGAAGATGGAGCCACATGGCACTGAGTCTCAGTTATCTGTCCCACCACCTAGCCCCTTTCTCCTTCACTAAAGGAGGTTCCTAGTTACCTAAGGTTCTGCAGGAACAAGAGCTGGGCAGACTGTCTGAGGATGTGTAGTCTGCCTGCCAGAGACAGGCAAGACCCTATTTCAGAGTCAGAACAGCTGCTTCCTGGCCAGGGTTCAGTCAGGAACTACCTACCACCTCTCAAACCTAACAGCTCAAAACCAGATCTCCACATTCATGCTATTTCAACTTTGGAAAAGAAAAAGCCAGGGACAGAGAGCGTGATGCCATAGTTGATGGAGCCTGAGTGCATCAGTTAGCACACTGAGCAAGTGGAAAAGGACAAGATGGTCACATGAGAAACAAGACCTTCAGTGATAGAGTTACCAAGCTGGTAAAGCACACCATGCAAACTCAACAAGCACAATGGTAGTAAAACCCTGTCTCTGAGATGGTGGGGAAAGCCAGACATGGCTATATTATATTTTTACAAAGAAGGCTATAGGATTGGTGAAACAGCTTGGTGGATGAAGGCTTATAAATCCTAGTTCAATCCCCAGTATATATACATACTGCAATAGGAGAACCCTCTCTTGTAGACTGTCCTCTGACCTCCACGTGTACACTGTGTACAGATACATGCAAACACACACGATTTTCTAATTACTTATTGAGACAGGTTCTCAATACATAGCCCTGGCTGGCCTGAAATGTAGACCAGGCTGGCCTTGACCTCACAGAGATCATTATCTCTGACTCCTCAGTGCTTGGATTAACAATGTGTGCCACCATGCCCACTCAGCACTACAAGTAACTAAAAAGTTTAAAGGGGGCCTAAAGAGCTGGTTAGGTGGCGAAGAGGTCTGTTCGTATAGAAGATCTGGATCTCAGCACCCACACAGCAGCTTATGACTACCTCTAACTCCAGTTCCAGGGATCTGATATCCTTTGTTGGCTTCTGAGGGGAACGCATACTCATAGTACACAGTTATGCATGCAGGCAACACATAAAACAAAAAATAAATACTTTTTAAAAATTTTTTTAAAAGCAGATCAGGTGTGGTGGTACACACCTTTGATCCCAGCACCCAAGAGGCAGAGACAGGTAGATCTCTGTGTTTGAGGCCAGCCTGGTATATGCAGTGAGCTCCAAGACAGAGAGACCCTATCCCAAACAAAACATACAAAACAAAAGATTAAATGTGACAATCAGGAAGGCTTCCCATCAGGGACTGTCATCTAGGAGAGACTGGACACTGATGAAGAGCCTCGACCATACATCGACTGCCCGCGAAGACCCCCTCAGTCCTGCGGACAGATGCACGCATTAAAGCCAGGCCACAGATTGTAGAGTGGAGGAGTCCCCCAACATACTCAACTGCCAGGAAACAGGAAAAAAATAGTCTTCTCAAAAACCGTATCTAATTACTCTGAAACATTATTGTATTGCACCACTTTGGGGATCAGCATTACACAGATTCCAAATCCAGACAAAGACAGTATGAAAAAAAACCTGATTTCTACACCTTTCCAAGGGAGAGAGCAAAGAGAGGCAAAGGCAGGTGGGAACAGAGACCACCCTGCATGGTTCCAGGGCTGCACACACTGTTCTCCTGAACCTAGGCACTAAAGCCTTCCCAGTCCCTTCCCAAGCAGCCCTCTAAGCCATCGTTGCAGCCCTCTGGCACCTCGTTGCTGCCAGCTCCTGTGGCACCACCATTCCAAGGCAGTGTCCTTGTTTCCATGACCACTGCCCAAGAACTTGTCCCCCACAATGGCCAGAGCATGACCCCTTCCCCTGAGGATGCCTTACAAAAGCAGGGCACTCGGGAGTCTGCACGTTTCCTCTCAGAGTTTTCCCCCTAGTTGTATCGATTCTACCCAAAGAAGCTGTCTGCTATCCTCCCCTACAGCTCTGTACCCAGCTTCTACTGCCTACCTGCTCACCTGCTGACAGCAGTTGCTGCTTCCACCTAGCTACAGAGAACCCTCTCCTTCCCCGAAGCCCTAGCCTGGTTTCCATGTGGCCAAGGCTCCATCCCAGATCTGCTGGCCCTCATGCCCTGAGGTGGTGGCCACCCACCTGCTGGCTGTGGTTGTGCTATTGGCCT
The DNA here is from genome assembly GCF_008632895.1 of Mastomys coucha. Lineage (NCBI taxonomy): Eukaryota > Metazoa > Chordata > Mammalia > Rodentia > Muridae > Mastomys > Mastomys coucha. Next base: position 15,301,533 of record NW_022196897.1, read on the forward strand.
TCTTGGTGGGAGCCTTCTTCTGCTGGGCCTGCTTGGCTGCTGGAGCTGCCTTGGCCTTCTTCTCCTCCTCGGACTTGGCCTTGTGCTTCTCCTTCTCTTTGTCTTTGTCCTTGTCTTTCTTCTTCTTCTCCTTTTCCTTCTTCTCCTTCTTCTTCTTTGGTTTGTTCACTGGGGCCTGAGACAAGGCAGCCAGCTGTTCGTGCACGGCCTTCAGCTAAAAAAGAACAAGCAGCTAAGCGGGTACTCCGGGCAGGTCTGTACCCCTGTGGCCCTGTAGCTGCCTCAACTATGTGGGATAAGCCAGGGGCATTTGGGCCCCACTCTGCCTCTGGAAGCCAGAGAGATGCAGGGAAGCACTTCCCAGCCCACTCTGCCCCTCTCTGTGCCTGCTGGTGAGTCATGTCACCTTCTGAACCTGTTCCCTCACCTATGGGGGGCAGGGACCCACCTCCCAGGGTGGGTTGCTCATAGGCTGGGCTTGGGACAGGTGACACAGGAGGAACTTGATAACAGCAGCTAAGACTTTCATCGTTAATGCTTATCTTTCAGATGAGAGGGCTAGTGTAAGCACCTGCACAGAGGAGACATTCAACAGCTGATCCTGGAAGGCTCCGCAGCCAGTCTGCGGGATCAAAGCGAGACAATGACAGCGGCTCGTCCTCCCGTGGCCCGACCAGCAGCCAGCAAGACAGAGTGCTGCACTCATGTCTCGGGGAGGGGCCGCGACCCACCATGTACAGGTAAGCAGGTGGCCTGTGTGGCTCCTGGGTACCTCAGGAAAAGCTAATAGCCAACAGGGGAAGTCACCATGCAGTGGGAAGGACTCATCAGCCCTAAGGCCACACACCTCATGGCCAATTCCCTGCTCCATGACCTCATCATCCCAGAATCTGTCATGCAGCTCCATCTGGTGACACTCTACTCTCCTAGCCCTGCCTCCCCCTGGAGCCACCTGCTCACGCACACTACTGTTTTGGTGGCTGTGCTCTGACTTTGTGGGGCTGGCTGCCACACCTGGGAAAGTAGTTCATATAGTTGGACTGTCCCTCAGAAGAGTCAAGTCACCTCATTCTGCACACAGCAGGGAAACTGAGGCAGAGGAGGGCATGAGAGGCACAGATCTGAACCAGGCTCTGAGAGGTTTTTGGAGCCTGGCGCACACCCACCATAGCTGCTACTTAAAAGGCATTTCTGTGGCCTGTGTATGACTCCCAGGCCTTTCTGGAGAACCCAGTCCCCAGGGACCCAAGAATGACTCAGGCATACAAGTGCTTTCAGCCACCTGTGTACTCTTGGGTGTCAGACCCAGGAAGGTTGTGAGCAACCCCACCAGAGACTGCTCTACCAGCACAGACAAGGGCAGCAGCCAGTCAAGGAAGGGAAAAGGGACGGCTGGCAAGGGGCCAGCTCAGACAGCTAGGCTTGGTGGCCCATGCCCAGTGGGAAGCAGCACAGAGGTGGTTATCCTTACCTGCTCCTGCAGCTCAGCTAGCCGAGTGGCTCGCTCCTCTTCTGAGTCTGAGCTGCCTGAATCCGAAGAGCTCTCCTCGCTACTGCGGCTGCTCTCAGCCCCTTTGCTCACAATGGGGGCTGTGGGAGCGGGCAGCGCAGGTGCCTCCATGGGCTCATCAGGCATCTTGGCAAACCTCATCTCAAACACATCCTGGGGAAAGAGAGGGACATCTCAACACCTGCACACCTGCAAGGCAGCCCCTCTAGCACATAAGATGCTCCCAAGTGGCACCACAACACACATGGCTAAGGCTCTACAAAGGGGCAAGCAATTCCTCAATGCAAGCCTAGAACAAGGGAAAAGAGGCCAGCCAATCACAGACCTGGCTTTCTAGAGTGTGGCATACAACTCCCTGTGACTAAAACCTACAAGTTTTGTGCAGAGGAAAAAACAGCCCTGCAGCCCCACAGCCCTGCCTCCTCCAAGAGTGCCTTTCCTTCAGCCCTAAAGACCAGCAGGGACTTCAGTCACAGAGTACTTGGAGCTGGCTATCTTACCTGATCCCTTCCCTGGGCTTTTACTGTAGTGACACACCTTACACCAGAGTGCCAAAATGGGCAAAGCGGCATTCTAGCAAAGCCAAATTTAAAAAAGCCCCTTGCAGCTGCTGCAGGACCAAGCCCTTGGAAAACCTTGAAGAACACTCTATCATGAGTCAGAAAGGGATGAAGGAGGAGGTCATGTGGAAAATAAGGGGGTGTTCCTGTTGCCTGCCTCATATACTGGACCTACCTAGACATGTGTGAGCATGTGTGCACACATGCACACCCATCAGGCTAGAGCCCAGCTTCTGAAAGTGCTTACTTTGAGTGTGCGCTTAGACTCCTCCCAACCCTTAGATCCTGAACTAACAAGTCATTATGGTATTGGGCTACAGCCCCCAGAGCACAACCCATAAAATTAACAGTGGCGACTATGCAGCAGCACTGATTACAAAGCCCCCTGACATGCTCTGATGGTCACCTTCTACAGGACAGCTGGCCTTCCTTTTGTTTTGGTTTTTTGAGACAGTATTTCTCTGTGTAGCCCTACCTTTCCTGGAAGTCACCCCATAGACCAGGCTGGCCTTGAACTCACAGAGACCACCTGCCTCAGCTTCCGTCAAGGCGTACACCACCGCCTGGCTGACAGCCTGGCTTTTAGCAGCACAGTGCCTTTGACATTGTATGGCAACCCCTTTGGAGTCCACAGCAAGCAAGTCCACACACATCAAGTAGACTGGACCTAAAGCTACCTCTACACCTAAGAGGACCTCCGTAACTACTGTGCCGTTTCCCAGCAGGGCTTATCCGGAAGGAGCAGGGCACAATCAGCACAGAAGAGACCTTATGCCTCACAGGGGCCCACTTTCCTTCACAGAAGTCCACTTTCCCTCACAGGGGTCTACTTTCTTTCTTTCTTTTTTTTTTAAAGATTTTTATTTATTTATCATATGTAAGTACACTATCGTTGTCTTCAGACACACCAGAAGAGAGCGTTGGATCTCATTATGGATGGTTGTGAGCCATCATGTGGTTGCTGGGATTTGAACTCAGGACCTTTGGAAGAGCAGTCAGTACTCTTACCCCAAGCTATCTCGCCAGCCCCATGGGGTCCACTTTCAAAGGGAGGTGAGAAACATTAGGAGGACCCATAAGTGGGAAAAAAGGGTTTCTCCATCAACCCTCATAACCCAGGATGGCTATTTGGGAACTAAGAAATGTTCATAGAACATTCTGGGTCCCCAAGCCAGGTGTAGTGGGACACTTGTAATACCAAAACTCAGGAAATTGAGATAGCTACAAATTCAAAACCAGCCTAAGTCATAGAACCAGACTCTATTTTAAAAATTTTTTTAAATTTGTATTTTATGTGCATTTTGCCTGCACGTATGCATATGAACCACATGCATGCACTGCTCACAGAAGCCAGAAGAGTGTTGGATTCCCCTGGAACTAGAGTAATAGATGGTTGTAAGCCACCATGCAGGTGCTGGGAACCAAACTCAGGTCCTATGCAAGAGTAACAAGTGCTCTTAACCATTTAAGCCATCTTTCCAGCTCCTCGGATTCAGTTAAAACCAGCAACAGTAACATTAAAAAAAAAAAAAAAACCAAAATACCAAAATACCAAAAACCAAAAAAAAAAAATGTTCAGGTGCTGAAAAACCTCATAATCTTTACCTTTGTCACCAAAAGGAAAGTCTTTTGATAACTTCCTCCAAACAAATAAGCAATCATCAGGAGCAGAGAAATCCTGGTGTTCTACGCAGCACACCACATGTACATACGAGTATTCACACACCCTGGGTGAGACCATGTGGATTGCTCACTCTTGCACTCAAAGCTATGCAGAACACTCTGGTCTACCCTTAAGACAGTCTGTGATTTTTCTCTAACAGAGTTGCTGTCACTGACTATGAACCAACCCAGCCCTGCTTTAACACCTCAGTAGGACAGACACTCACCAGCTCCAAACAGACAGGCAATGATACTCTGTAGGACAGCTAGGCATGGGCTTCTGCAGCCACCTTCCCATCTCAGCCCGCAGCTTGCAGAATCAGAGGCCAGTCTACTTATGTACCCTGGAATCCACTCTAGGATTAGCAGGATCTCACTGCCACACAGGTAGGATGGGCTGTGGAAGCAAGGCTCCTCAGAGGCCTGCCAACTGGGGCTACTTTGGAGACTTACATCATTGTCCCAATGGGCCTCAATACCCACAGCGTAATGCAGCTGTTAATCACACTTACACCCAGCCTTCTTTTACCTGGAGCTTCCTGGCCATGGCCACCACTTCGTGGTCTGGAGGGTTGTACTTATAACAATTCGAGAACATTAACCGGATGTCAGCAGCGAAGCCCTGTGCATCTGGGTACTCGCGGCTATCCATCTTCCTCTGGAACAAGCAACAAGGTGTGAGCAGACCATGTAGGGGATAGACTTAGATCCTTAGAACAGCCCATGGCAACCAGGCCAACTGCCAGTCAGGGCATCTAGCAATCAACTTAGGGCCCTTAGAGGGAGCCCTAGGGGAAGGAACAAGAGGTTCAACAAGAAACATCTGGGCTTCAAGGACAGAGCCACTGAATGGAAGAAAGACTGGGAGATAAGGCCCACACCAACTCCATCCTCATTTAGAGTTTTCAGTTCCATGTGGCATATCACAGGCCTGGTATTGGAGCTCGAGGGGAATTTCAATCCCAGTCTTGGGAAGCTCACTCAGTATACAGAAGACTTTGCTTTTCCTGGGAGGAACCCAGGAGCTGTTACCAACCTGCTTGTGTCTTGGGCCCAGAGGCAGCTCTGTGCTTGTGCAGGGGTGGAGGGCAGGGCAATACAGGTCCGTGGGGCCAATGCTGAGGGGGACCACCCTGGAGTACTTAAGTCTAGCCCAAGCAGTCCCAGCAGATGCATGTTGGGCAAGGTTGCACAGGCACACAAAGCTGGGCAGGGCAGACTGGTGGGGGCTGGGGTGGCATACTTTAAGCTGCTTATGAGGGTGTGGGGTTCCTGTCTTGTGTGGAGAGCAGGAAGAGTCGTGATCTAGGGGCTGAGCACCTACCCCAACCCTGATGGGTATAAGTTCCTACACAGTGGAGGGATCTCAATAACAGGCCTGGCCCTTGTGCCCAAAGATACTCATGTCTCAGCAGATGGCTGCTTGGAGAAACGCCTCCTGGAACTGGAATGATACAGACCTGGACAATTCCTGATACTAGCATGATACATGCCAGGGCAATTTTCATTAAAATCTATACTGTACTGGGTGCTGGAAAGTTGGTTAAGTGTTTAAGGGGAATCGTTACTCTTGCAGAGGAGCTGGGTTCAGTTCCCATCACCTACATGGTTGCTTACGCTATCTATAACTCCAGTTCCAGGGTATCCAATACCTTCTAACCTCAGTGGGTACCAGACATGTACATGTGCACATACACATATGCAGGCAAACACTCACACACGCAAATCTAAAACAAAAACTACATCCATAACATATTCAGTACTTCCTCCTTTACTCTACAGCCTTTAGTTTTGCAGTCTTTAGTCTCAAGACTCTTCTGCTAATGCTGAAGATCTTTTCACAGGCTGTCCTAGTCGGGTTCAGCCACACAAGTGTCACTTGGGTAAGCACATAGCCTCTCTATAAGCCTGAAGAAAGCCCACGGTGACTTCCCAGTAAACTCAACTCCTAAAGTTCCTCATCTTGGACAAATGAGGGGGCGACGAAACGGAATTATCCCACCCCAGTACAGCCAAAACACTGGAACCCCCAGCAAAGTTCCAAACTCCACATCAGTGGCGAGGCAGAGTAAACCGAGGCCTCCAGCAGGTTTGGGACGATGTGGTTCCTCACCACAGCCCTGCTGGACAGGCCGGGCTGCTTACTTCATTCTTCACTCAAAGGAGCAGAGGCATAAACACTTTTTTAGCTAGCCAGGCCTACCTGTCCCTGATACTCACTACTATTTAGAACAAAAAGCTTCAACTGGGAGACTCTGCTTCAGGCACGATAAGATACACAGCTGAAGCCACTACCTTTAAAAGGATGCCTGGATGAAACAAGCAACTACCTGGCTCCTTCAACTGGAGAGGGGAATTCTTGGGAGTCAGCAAGAGATTCCTTTAGGAAGAGCCCAGGAACTTCTTCTCATAAAAACTCAAGTCTACCTTCACACCCGTCAGGCCCTGACCTCACTGGACACCACAAAAACCAGAGCAAGACACAGACTCTAGGAAATGCTGTCGTGGGGACAGCACAGCTGAGCTTGTGGCCTCAGTTCCTTGTCCATCTCTCTATATATACTTCCCTATCTGTGTAAAGGACAAGATCAAAGATGGCCACCCCGCTGCCCACCAGACTCCCCATCTTTGCTGTAATGAACCTACACATCAGGGTTTTGAGACAGGGCCTCTCTATGTAGCCCTGAATGTCCTGGAACTTGTTTTGCACACCAGGCTGTAGGTCTCAAACTGATAGAAATCTACCTGCCTCTGCATTAGCCTCTGAAGCAGATACCATTAAGAGCCCCCTTCTGGTGCTATGGAAGTTGGGGGACAGAAAGAACTGAACCACTGATCTATGTTCCACCAGAATAAATAACAATAGAGATGCAGACTCAGAAACTAACAGGTCCTGGTCCCTGCCGGGCAGGGTGTGGGCAGGCCCAGCTCTCAAAGGGCAAGAGGCACCAGCAGAACAGGACCAGAGGGAGGTCAGAGAGTGCAGCTCAGCCAAGCAGGGATACCAGGGCCATAAAGAGCCTACTTACTGACTTTGGCCATGGGCATACCCCACTTACTTTGACTGTGCTGAGGTCCATGGGGTGCTTGATGATGTCATGGTAGTCATGTAGCTCCAGTGCCTCCGCGTCCACTGGCTTGTAAAAGGGCCACGCATAGGCAGCGTGCTTCTTGGATAGCATCTCCCGGAGAATGCTGTCACAGTGCCGCAGGTGCTCAGACAGTTTTCCCTTTTTACCAGCGTGCTGTGGGACCTCACCATCTTCCAGGTCCTTCTTGGGAGGTTTGATGGGGCGGCCCCCGCTCTCCCTTCGGGCCACTACCTTGGCTTGCTTGGGCTCTGAAAGTGGCGGGGGAGATTCACTCCGGCTGGCAGTGATGGCGGATGTTGTGGGTGTGGTTGTGTCTGCTTTCCGCTTCACGCCCTTTTTCTGTGACAACAAAGTACCAGTGAATCTCCAGCATCAAGGAAGTGCACAGGGAGATGTGTCACACGGCTGCTACACCTCCAGAGTGCAGACTGCCTGCCAGGTGCCAAGCTAGCGACCACATGCAGGGTCTTGTTTCCTTCTCAGCTGTCCCCACAGTACAGAAGACACCGAGGCTCAGAGGGGCCAGGCCCAGGGCCCAAGGTCACACAGCTGGCCATGGTGAGGCTCGGACTCTCCCTGTCAGCCCTGAGGATTCAGCCATCCAGGTGGGTGAGCGTGCCACTGACCTGAGCAGCATGAGATGCTACAGGGAATTTACCCAACATCTAAGAAGCACCACAGCCCGGTGCCAGGGACAGGAATTCCCTGCTTTAAAGACCAAGAAGAAAGTGCCAGACCAGGCCCTGAGCAGGTGCTTCAAGGACAGACACAAATCGAGCAGAAGGAGGGGAGGCAGGAGGAGCATTCCAGGCTAGATGGGTGGGGGCAGCCTGACCAGGAGACATGAAGCAGCCACAGCAGTTAGAGGCCAAGAGACTCCAAGGGCTGTAGGCATGAAGAGACCAGGACTCTATCTGGAAGGCACAGGCAGTGCAGAGGGCCCAGGAGGTGTCACAGCCTTCCACGAGTGCACGTGGAGCTGGCTGCTCATAGCAGACACACATATAGTCTCTACTAAGGGACCTGAGGGGGTAAGGGGTCTCTGCCACAGCCTGAAAAGAGCCCAAACAATAGGTACCACCACCGAATTAGGACCAGGACTCAGTATATATTGAGACCTGCTCAGCTGGTTCCTCTCAGTTGCTTGGCCACAAGCACTCACAGGCCAGATGACAGCAACAGAACCTGCTGTGACTTCCCCAGCCAAGCTGCCACCCTCAGGCTGACAGGGGCACAAGCTGGCCATCCAAAAACATTTGATGGACACCTATAGGATGGCAAGCACCAAGCACGAGCCGCAAGGACCTGGGGTGGAAGGGCAGACTCGCTGTGGCAAACAGCCTGGCCAGGCGCGCCACCAGGAAGTGCAGGCAGTGAAGGCCACAGGGGGAGGGAAGGCAACGGAGGTGGCATTTTACCTTGGGAGAGCCATTTAACCCCTGAGCGCCCGTTTCCTCATCTGTAAGAGGGGGGACTACTGCCTGCCCCAGAGGGTCGCTGTGAGGATCAAATTGAAGAAGATAACACACATGAGTGCCTGTTATGGGCCCTACTCAAAGTGGAGACTCAACAGGCCTTGCCAACCCCACACCTCACAGAGAGTCCCCACTCCATCCATCTATGCCCAAGTAGGGCCTGGCCAGAGCAGGACAGTGTCCACTGTGAAAACGCCCAGCAAACAAGGGACAGCTGTGCAGGCCCCTACAAGTCCAGGTGATCTGACCCGTCTTGCTCTCACTATTGCCCCCACACCTTCTCCACCTTCCCCAACCAGGCCAAAGAAGCTGGGGTTCAAGTCCAGCTCGGCCAGCACCAGCCATGTGACCTCCACCCCTGAGCCTCGGTCTTCTTGTCTGTGTAGAAAACCTTTCCAAAACCGTTGTACCTGGAAAGGCAGCAGAGCTCCCACCTGCCCCAGAGCTGCCCCTGCTTCAGAAACTTTAGGGGGCTTGGACCCCCAAAATGACTTCTTCACCAGATAGCCATGCAGGCCTCAGGGAAGCTCACCTTGACTACAGGCGGTGTGGGAGGGACCACAGGGACGATGGGTGTCGCAGGAGGAGGCGGTGCAGCGGGTGGGGGGACTGGAACTGACGTGACGTTTGCAGTGATGGTTGGTACAGGGGTGGCGGCAATGACGGGTGTCTGGGATACAGTGGGGGGTATGTTCTGGAAGGGGGTTGCTGGGGAGACCGAAGATACAGCTGCCACTTGTTGTGTACCTTCAAGGCAAGGACAGGGAGCTCAATTCAGTAGGCTCTGTATTTCCTGAAGCATCTAAGATCACGCCATCTAGCCATAGCACTAGAGCCTTCTGGGTTGGACCAAGACACCCTAGCTAGAAGAGTCTCTCTACCTATCCTTGGGGTAAGGCTAGGCCCTGTTGCCAGGACAATGTTCACTGAGTTAGCCATCACTGGGTCTACAGCTAAATGACAACCTAGGACTCAGCCTTCCTCACACCTAGCTCCTTTTCAGCCACACCCTGCCCAGTCAGTCATTCTATCTCACACATCTTTTATCAATACTCATTCTCAGACCTGGCTGGACCACCAAATGTGACCAGCAGCTCTAGATAATGATCACCTTGACTCTCCAGCCAAGAGAGCAACTCCTCTAAACCAGGCAGCAAGCAAAGCCAAGCCAATGCTGAGATCAATTAAAAAAAAAAAAGG
>NW_022196897.1:15311106-15335862 GCF_008632895.1 Mastomys coucha
GGACAAACAGACGTGTGACAGCAGCTACAGAAATATCCTCTCTGGCCCAGGCAGGCCACCTCTCTGACACAGCTAAGACCCACCACCTGTCTAGCTCATCACACCTGTCCTACCTGTAAGACAACAGTCAAAACTTAGAGGGATCAAAGGAGTCCCAGCAAGCCCTCTCCACTGTCGGCCTCAGCAGGGAAGCTGTGCTCCCTCCCTCCCTGCCTGCCTCCTTTTACCTGCATTTTGGGCTCCTGCAGCTGGCTTCCGGCCTTTGCCCTTTGGAGCAGGGGGCAATAGTTCAACTTCCTCCTGAGGCATCTGGGCCACTTTCTGCAGAAATATTTTCTCTAAGGCCTGGGCCATTAGCACTATATCATCTGTGGGCTGAAGACAAGAGAACCCAGGTCACTCACTGGGAAAGGAGTTGTGCACTTGCAAAACAATATTGTGGGTTGTAGTTCAAGAAAGCACTAAATGTTGTTGAGACTTGTTGTGGAGGGAGGACAAGATTATTTTTCAATGTGGAAAATCTGAGAATGCAAAGTATAAAAAACAGCTTTCTCGCCAGGCGGTGGTGGCGCACGCCTTTAATCCCAGCACTTGGGAGGCAGAGGCAGGCGGATTTCTGAGTTTGAGGCCAGTCTGGTCTACAGAGTGTGTTCTAGGACAGCCAGGACTATACAGAGAAACCCTGTCTCGAAAAACAAACAAACAAAAACCAAACCAAAAAAAAAAAGAAGATGCCACGAAGTGACACTAACCCCTTTCCTGCATTCACGAAGCTAAAAGACCAAATCCCCTGTGACTTTGTTCTAACACTGACCACTCTGCAGAATTCCCAAGTCACAGTGCTTGGTGTAACACCCTGGGAGGCTGCCCACAGGTCACAGCCTACTTGACCACCTCTCCTCTTAATGGCAGGCTGGACCCCTCCCTTTGCACCCTCAGGCTTCCTAAGGTTGGGGACCAAGGACTCAGGACAGAGCCTGTGGGCCATGTCAAGTGTCCTCTGAAAGCTGTCCAGTTTCCACTGACCCCCAGCAGACCATTAAAATGGCACAGGAACTCATTGACCAAAAGAATGCCAGGGTTCACCTCCTGTGAGCCTAAGAACTGTGGCAGAGGGCCTGGGCTCACAGGGCACCACAGTCATGCCATGGACCCAAGTCCCCCAGTGCTGAATTGTTCCCTCAAGCAGCTTTGGGGCCCCTCATCTTGTGTCTCACCTTATTATAAATATAACAGTTTGTAAACATGGTGTTGAAGTCCTGCATACACTCACTGGCACTCCAATAATAATTATTTTCTAGTCTCTTCTTGATAGTCCCCATGTCCATTGGGTTTTTTATTATTTTATGATAATCCTAGGAAAGAGATGTTCAGAGGTGTTACTCATACAGCCAATGTTATTCTCACACTTCCCAAGAACAGCAAAGTCCTCCCACGACAGCTGGGTCCCAGGGGCCTGAGAGTGGGTGGGCTATGTGGTCTAAGGAGACTCTTGACCAGTCCTCTTTGGCAAACTCCTGCCAAACCTGTCTCCATAGGTTTTTCCAGCTGGGGCAGAGCCTGAGCTGGTCCACATGCAGAAAGAGTCAAAGTCCCTCTGATTCTAAACCTACAGGTGTCCAGGGACCAAAGAGTGCACAGAAGCAAAGGTATAAAGTGCCTGTACAGGGCTTCTCACTACAGCTGTTCAGATATGTCCATTTGTATTCAGATAAACCTGAGTGTGCACTGAAGGGAACATCATCTGGAAGATTTGACTGTAAGCATGGCAAGTGGCCAGAGGCAGAGACCCTAGTGCCTAAAATAAAGACTTGAGTGGTCCTCTGCTCCAAGCCCAACATCCTCCAGCCCAGTGCTTCTCAACCTTCCTAATGCTGTGACCCTTTAATACAGCACCTCATATTGTGTGACCCTCCCGAACCATAAAATCATTTTCCATGCTACCTCACAGCTAAGATTTTGCTATTATGAACCATAGTGTGAAAATCTGTGCTTTCTGGTAACCCCTGTGAAAGGGTTGTTTGCCCCCAAAAAGGGTTCCAACCCACAGGCTGAGACCCACTACTCTAGCTCCTTCCTTGTATTCTTTCACCATGGAGGCCATAGGTTCTCCCCATTTCTTGTACTAGGGGCAACCACCTTGCCAGACCACTGGCTTCTGAGGCACGGGCAGCACCTGTTATATCTCAGACACCACCTTTGGGCAGGATTTCCAGGAGTGGGCTAAGGGCCACTCACAGGCAGGTTCAGCTTGATTGCATCCACAGGCTGGTAGAAAGGCCAGGCGAACTGATGTTTCCAGAGTGTCTTCACCACTACATTCTGCATGTACTGCAGTTGGTTAGTCTTTCGGCCGGGCTTGCTGGGGTTGGAGACCTCTGGTGGGGGAGGGTTCACGGGGCCCGGGACTGCCGGGATCCCCGTGGGGGCAGCCGCTGTAGTAGTGGACATTCTCTGGCAGCTTAGTCACTTGCTGTCACACCAGCAGCTCAAAGTGGCGCTCCTCGTGAAGGCTTGGCATCCCATTTCTGGACCCAATCAGGCACCTGCAGAAGAAAGCAGAGAAGGAATCTATCACTCCAGAGCCTGCACCTGAGCAAGGACACAGCCTTCCCTACCACCTTCATGTGTAGCTGTGGCACTCTTCAGAGCCACCCTAGCCACGGCTCTTCTACCTGGGAAAAATGCAAACATGAGCCACCAGCTCCCAGAAAAGGGGGTGGGGAGAATACGAAGGACCAAGTCACTTTCAGCTCCCAGCAACCTGAATGACTGAGACTAGCTCAATTCTACCAGATCCTCAACTACTTGGCTGTGACAATGTTTTGAACAATTCAGGCTCAGAGAACAACATGTATCCAACAGCTTAGCTGAGAGATGAGCAAAAATTGAAGTTTGCAGACTTAAACCTAGCACAAAGAGTTGGGGCCCTGAGCAGGGCATGGCATGAGGTTCTAACGTAACCAGGAGAACCAGCTGGGGTTTGTGATGGTGGCTGGCTGTGACATGCCTGTCCCTCATCCAATCAGAATGGTGAAAGAGGGTGACCCCAACCTGCCGTCCTCTTCTGTATCCCACCTGTGTGTTCAGTCCCTGAACATGATACATTCTACCACTTCACAATCTAGTCTAGTCTAGATGTCAGAAATGCTGGCCACATACAGAACTGTTCAAGACAGTTCTGCAAATCCCTGAAAAGCCAGGACCATCAGAAAAGCAAGGGTAATGGGCAGTCCTGGTAGTATGCAGGGTATCCCTGCTCCACAGAGCCCTGCTAGAACTCTCCTAGTGCACCTCCACTGCATGGTGTCCCCTGCTGCCCAGCACCAATGCGGGGGCACCACGCAGCACAAACTCTACAGTGAGAGTGCTGTAAAGTAGAGGGAGCATGAAGTAAGACTGACTTTACGGGAAGGACATGCTGTCAGGGGTACAGCAGGGGTGCCATACAGGAACATACAACCTTACTCCGACATTCAAATCCCTTGCCGTCTGTGGGAAGTAATAGAAACCCTGAGTAAATGTGTGTGCTGGGGCTGGAGAGATGCCTCAGTGGTTAAGAGCACTGATTGCTCTTCCAGAGGTCCTGAGTTCAAATCCCAGCAACCACATGGTGGCTCACAACCATCCGTAATGAGTTCTGATGCCCTCTTCTGGTGTGTCTGAAGACAGCTACAGTGTACTTAGATATAATAATAAATAAATCTTTAAAAAAAAGAAAAAGTGTGTGTGCTGTTGACACAGGCACAACCACAGCTTAAGGCTCATGGAGGAATGACAAAGCCCTACCCATTCCCAGGGGTGAGACTCTGAAAGGAACAGCAAAATCTTCTTCTGGTCCGTGTGTGCACAGAACTTCCTCCCCCAGACAGTTACGAACTAAAGTCACTCTCTTACAGCAACTAAACCGGTCTCCTTGACCTAGCTGTATAGCATAAGCCCTGCCTACATGTGGAGCTGTTTGCAATAACCCCACCTGCCTGTTCAACTATACAACAAACATACTGACCTTCCAGGGTGCTGCAGCTTCTCCCTCAAAGAGCCCAGCCCACCTGACTTCCAGCTATTTTCTGTATCTGCTTGTCCCTTTTTCACTCCTTTGATGCGCTCAGTAAGATCTGTCCCTAGGACAGTTGCAAGAGCTTAGCAGCTATCTCCCAAGGAGGAAGCTGGGCAGCACTGTGTATATACTATGGACCCACTTCCACTGGTGAAGGCCTAGCACGAGCCCCACACTGCACGTGGGGCCTTGTGCCTATCTGTGAACCTGGTATCTTCCAGACTTTTCCTATGTGCTTCTGTTTATCATGCTGCATTGGTTCAAGGGGACACCCAGAGGTGAGATGTCCAGTCTACTCCAGGACCAGCACTTCTCAGAGCACTTGAGGGACCCTTAAAGTCTCCCCACAAAGACTATAACGCTGCAATCTGAAGCTCTTTTGGAGAAGGCTGACTGCTAAACATTTGGTGTCATCTACTCTCAGCAGGTTCCACTCCCTCCACCGAAGCTCAGGGTACATCAGACATGTGTCAGCAGCCAAGCCACTCTTACTGACCACCCTGCATCCAGTAAGTGCTTCTGAGCATCTGGGGTGCCAGTTGTATCTGCACTGAGACTCTCCAGGTATCCTGGGCACCCACAGTATACCACTTCACAGGCCCTAGCATCTCCACACCTGGCACACACAGCCCCAGGGGGCAAGCAGCCTCAGTGGCCACGCTGCCTTCCCCTAGAGACCAAAGGCTACCAAGGTATAAGCCTGGGCTGTCTACCCACCAGGATGTCAGTTTCTCCCTCCACACTTCTCACTGGGCTCATCAGACTGTCCTGCCCTACACAAAAGAGGTAGCCCTGTTAAAATGGATCACACCACTTGTAGGCTCAAAACCCTCCTAACTCCACACTAACCAGCAGAACCTGAGGTGACAGGGCCCTGGAAAGTGTAGCTGCTGTAGCCCCATTGGCTTTCATCAGTACTCTCAAGGCCTCCTTGGAACTTACTGAACCCTAAAACAGCAGGAGGTTGCAGGGGGGATGTTGTAATTCATCCTTGCTACCTGAAAGCTTCATGGTGTGTCCTTTATCTCCCATGGGGCTATCAGCCTGGAGTTAAGCACTCAGGGCTCAGGGAGCACAAGCTGCCCATGACCAGTGTAGGAGTAGAAGCTGATGCTCTCATACAGTTTATGAGATTCCTAGGAACAAAGGCTGGTCCTGCTGTGTGGGTCTGGGGAGCTGGGACATGAGACTGATTCTGACCTGGGGGACCCATGACACTGAAAAGACTCTTGAGGATGCAGAAAGGCCTCCTCTGAGGAAGGCAGATGGTCACAGTCCTTTCTATATCCAGGTCCTAGAACCCACCTCCTGACAATGTCTTAATGCCTGAGATGGAGACAAGCAGGGTGACAGCAGGGTGCAGTTTAGGGAAGATGGGAGAGCCCAGCTGCCTAGTTCCCAGAACCACCAGAGACAGAGGCTAAGAGATAGGATCTCAACCATTAAAGCACCTAAGCTCCCTGGTATACTACCATCCCTAGGGACTAAATCAGATGTCCACATACTCCCCTTCAAAGCACGCTCAGGGACCACTGTAAGCTTGGCCTGACCTTTCCCCACCAATGCCTAACAGCCCTCAACCAACCAGACAGCAGTGCTGAGTGAACCAGACACCAGAACCCCAGAAGAAAGGAGAGTCATGGATTTCCTTGAAAGCCATCTCCCATGGGAGAAGCAGCTTGCTTGCTCAAGCTCTCTCCCCTTCCTCACCTTACCCCTTTCCCCTCCCTTTCCCCAACCCCTCTCTCTGTATGTGTTTTCAAGACATGGCTTCTCTGTGTAGCCTAGAACTGGCTCTGTAAGCCAGGCAGACCTCAAACTCAGACTCTGCCTAACAAATGCTGGGATTAAAGGT
Organism: Mastomys coucha; assembly: GCF_008632895.1. Lineage (NCBI taxonomy): Eukaryota > Metazoa > Chordata > Mammalia > Rodentia > Muridae > Mastomys > Mastomys coucha. Next base: position 15,317,022 of record NW_022196897.1, read on the forward strand.
GTGAACAAAGGCCACCACCCAGAAGAGAAGCAGCCTTCTGATGCCATGGTGGACCCAAGCTGTTTATCAGGGTGAAGGCTTGGAAAGCAGCTGAGGCTTCCAAAAAGTACAGCAGAGACAGACTGTCAGGGCCTGCTGCAGGCACAGTCAGTGACACACCAGAGTACTCAGATATGCAGACTCCCATCAATACGAGGAGGCGCTTCAGTGGAACCCTAAAAGCCCAGTCTCTAAGACTGGCAGGGAGGGGAGTCACGGCAACTAGAAATGCCAACAAGAAGACCATGTCTGGGGCCTTCTATCTCACTGATGGACATACCTCTGCAATGTTCACAAGCATGAAGGTCAGAGGCATCCCTTCCTTCCTTTTTTGTTTTGGCTCAAGACAGTTTCACTCTACAGCTCAGGCTGGTCTGGAACTCACTATGTAGCTCAGGCTGGCTGATCCTATGATCTACCTCTTATTGGGTCACATGTTTTGACTGCCAAACCAGTGGACACAGTACTCTATAGGGATGAGAGTCCCTCCTATGCAGATCCCTAGCCCCAGGCCTAAGGGGAACACCCTAATCCAACATCACCCCATGCTTGGGGAAGGTCAAATAGTCAAGGGCCTGTTGCTAAGAGCTTTCGAATAAGGACAGTGACCTTGCAGGAGGAAGGTTGTGGTACCCAGGGCTGACTTTCCCACAGGACTCTGGATCCCCTCGCTTAGACCTCCAGGCTCCATTCTGTAATTCAGGAACCAGGCTTAGGTTAAGATGTGCCACTCAGGACTGAGCCCATAGGACTGAGCATGCGCCTTGGACATGTTTGCTGAAAACCCTTACTGGAGAGGCACATGCTCCTTATCTTTTAGGAGGCTTGCACAGCACATTCCATGAAAGTGTCTGGAGCCTGATGGCATGATGGAAGAAGACGACAACAAATGGGGGTCTGGACAAATCGTACTTCCCCAACCTACAAATCTGTACAGATGGAGTCTCCTCCTTCCCCACCAGCAACAGTGAGACCCGAGGACCACATCCTTCCAAAAGCTGTGGCAGGGACCAATGGCCTCAGATAGGCTAGCTGGGATTGGAGTTAAGGAAGAGTACTAAAGAGACTTCAGGGCTACACACATTTCTAACCCACGAAATCTCTCCTGAGCCCCACCTGCCTCCAGAAAAAGCATGAGGGGCCCCAGGCTGCCTTGGGGTTGCTCTGTGGTTGAGGTGCAGATAGATGGTCCTGCACATTTGGTGCCCATAGATCCGGAAACCAACCTTCTAGATGCCAGTCCAAAGAGGTGCACACACAGGATGGCAGAGCCTCACACAGGAAAGGAGCTAGTCGGTAGGGCAGGCATTGACCACCCAGCCCCACTGACAGCCAATGAATGCCAGACAGCTCTTTACTGCAGCAACCCCCAGGGGCCACCCTCCTGTCTGCTGCTGATCCTGACAAAGCCAGGACACAGAAGCTGCAAGCCCTCTAAGGGCTGGCCTTCAGAAGCTGCAGAATGTCACTAATAGTCATAGCAACTGCTGCAGCCAGGCACAACAGAGATGAAGCCTGTATCTCACAGGCTAAACAAGGGTTAGACCCTCACTGAGGTCCACTTCCCCACGCCCGCCACTCAGCAGAGTCTGACTTCTCTACAGAGCCCTGGAATCCCCTTACTTAGGCCTCCAGGACAGCACAAGATTCATACCGTGGGCAAGACCTCAGGCAAGTTGTGTGTGAAAGTCCATCTGAGGAGGTATTAGCCTCAAGAGGATGTGAAACCACCCAATGTGGAAACTCAGACAGACCACAGAGACCCACAAATACCAGAGGAAACCTGGAGTAAGTCTCTATTGAGATTATGGAAGAACACCTGAAAGCTTCAGGGGGCCACCCAGAAAGTGTGGGACCAATTCATGCCCTACACTGATGACAGCCTCCTCACCACACCAAGGAAAAGCAAGAAAGGCCTAAAGTCTCAACTCTTCATTCACTCTCCCTACAAACCCATTCAGGACAGAGAGACAGGAGGGGAAGGCCTTAGTCGTGCAGATTTCCCAGACTCACTGCATGGCTTCAGGCAGGCCACCTCCCCCCTCCCCAGGCCTAAGAATGAAAGCAGAAATCCAGCCTTTAAGTCCAAAGGACAAGTCAGCAAAGGTGAGAGGCCAAGGCTCGGGGGCCCTGGACAGATACAGAGGAAGTAGGAGGAACCTGCAATTTTATCACCATGGAAAACACCCAGTAAGTTCAATGCAACTTCAGAGCCTTCTCTTGTCAACCTACAAGCCGTGGGGCTCAGGTCTCCCCATTCTCTTCACGCCAAGCAAGCACTACTAGACAGAAGGGACATGAGGGCCAGCACCTACTAGAACCCAGCCTTCAGGCTTGGCAAAGGCCAGCTCCATAGTTACTCACCCCAGCACACAGTGCCTTTCCCTATGCTAACCCTGGGTCAGACCAGCCACTGGACAACTACCAAACTTTGGAAGCATAGCTAGCCTGGGAAGCCTTTCTTAGGACCCAGGGAAGAAGCCTTTACTCTGAGCTTCAAGGCAAGCTGCGAGGGCTATGTCCCAGGGAAGGGAAGGCTGCCCTGGCCATGTGTGTGGGACAGTCAGGAAGGAGCAGGGCCATTCCAGCTCCCAGAGACTCCAGAAGGCCTAAGTTGTGGAGAGGCAGGGGGCCATGCTAAGGACTTCCAGCTGGGGACATCTGAGATCTGCAAAAAGTGGCCCCAGGCATGTTCAGGGAAGAGGCCGCAGCACAGATACAGATAATGGAGGAGTTGACGTGGCTGCATAGGTCATCAGGATAGAAAGAAAGCAATCCAGGGTATGCCCACATCTCAATAGAGGACTCAAAAGTATAGCCTTAGCTGATCACATACTGTTCCACCAGCCTCAAGATGCCTTAAAGAGGCTTTCTCATTCAGGAGACAGAGGCAGAGGCAGGAGGATCTCTATGAATTTGAGGCCAGCCTGGACTACGTAGCAAGTTCTAGGACAGCTAGGGCTCTGCATAGTCAGTCTAGGGCTCTGCATAGTCAGTCTCCATCCCTACTCACAAAAAGAGGCTGTTTTTGTAATAAGCAAGAGTTCACTTCAACACACTTAAGCTCACCATATCTCCATGCCTAGTCTTCTCATTCCCCTGGAGTCACCACCATAGGGCTGGAGGACCCTATATTGATGGGTCCCTCCTTACACTGGGTTTCTGAGTCCCTGGGACCCTAGTAGTCCAAGTTTAGCCCCAGGTTCTTGCTGCTAATCTCAATACATTGGTGGGCATCCCATGAGCTCCACCCCTAAGGTAGGCAAGGAGCCACCTCAGATGTGGACAATAGAGACCTATTGTGGCCCAGGCAGGAGGAGCCAGAACCAGGCTCCAACAGAACCATCTACCTAGATTCACCACTGTCCCCACAGAACTCTCAACATCGCTGCAGGCTGCTGAGCCTACCAGCTGAGTGCCCTGGGAAGGGCCACCCTAGTGTTGACCCTCCAAGCCTGGGGAAACAGATTTGCTAGGGCTAGGCCAGCTTCTGTGACAGACAGAGCCAACTGCTCATTACAGTGAGGGCTGGAGAAGAGCATGGCTTGGGCCTCAAGGCAGACAGGGACCTATATGGGGCCTCCCTCTCCACTGGGGACTCTTTTGAGTGGCAGTGCCTGTCCTTCATAGCTAGGGAGCCCTAGCCAGCACCCCAAGCTCACCCTGGTCATATCACACCTGCTTCTAACAGCTGCCTGGCCCTGTCTGGCAGGAGACTCAGCTCTGTTGAACCCATGGCTGTCCTATAGAAAGGCACACAAGGCTCAGTGGCTGCAGCTGTCACCAGTCACCACACTGCTGACTTCCAACTGTCACCATGGCCCCAGGCTCTTAGGCCTTGTTGCCTCATACCCCAGCAGTCCACCCAAGGAAACTAAGCTGCTCTTCATCTGGAGACTGTGGCCTCCAGAACGGCCTCTGAAGCACCACAGCACGGCCATCCTACACCCACGCTCTCCTAAAGACATTTAACCTGCAGAGGGAAGGTGGATCATGCACCTTGGACTTACAGTGAGTCCCAGTATCTTTGCAGGGAGCCCCTCAAACGGCCAACATGCACTAAGGCTCAGGAAGCCTGATACTACATTGAAGAGCAACACTGCAGAGCAAAGCTGGGCAGCACGGAAAAAACACTCTCCTGTTGGGCTGCTCAACAAAAAAGCAACTCAAGGCCTGATTTACAAGTGCAATCAACTAAAGTCCCCAAGGGTTGCCACCTTGTCTTTTTCACCTCCTCTCTGAACACCACCCCCCTCCCAGGGCATGATCAGGAGCTAGGATAGGAAGGTCAATGCAACTATTCACAGCCCAGCAGCTCAACTCCACCTCTTCCCATCTACCACCCACCCAGCAGGTGTCAGTCAGCCAAGAGCAAGAGAAGGCCACAGCCTCAATCCGCCCTTACTCCCAAGTGTCACCCCAAGTGCCTCCCTCATCCAACCTGGAGGCCCTGAGCAACCCGTTTCATTAGACCACATGGGAAGGAAGGCTGAGAAACATGGTGGCCTGGGAGACGGCAAGGGTCAGGTGGTCAGAGGGCCAGGAACCCAGGGGTACCACCCTGCCCTGTCCTCAGAACCACTAAAGACAGGCTCCACGCCTACCAAAACCAGACTGAGGCAGAGCTAAGAATGCTGAGCACCACAAGGGCACCTGCTTCCTGAGTCCAGTGTTCTGCATCTGCCCTGGCTCCGGTAACCTGGGTCAGCTCTCCAGAGCTGTATTTAGTGGGTAGCCAGGGGCCGAGTAGTAACCCACCTTACCCTTAGTCTATCAGGCTGCACTGTCCAGGGGAAGACATTACCTGCAGAGCTCAGTCAACTCCGCTTCTTTCTGCCATATGCTACAGGGCATACCAGAGACATAGACAGTGGCTACTGCAACTGCACCCAAGCAGATTATCACAGGTAGAATTATACAAGCAAAACTCACAGAAGATAGCTGAGGCTATCCCACACCTGTGGTTTAATGCCTGTGACTCAAATGTCCCCTCCACCTCTGACTACACGTCCCACCAGGATCCTCCTCTATAGGTAACACACAGTGTCTGGGTATGATTTCTGGAAATGCCCAGACAAGGGTCAGGAAGCCCAACTTCCAATGCCACTGGGAGTTACTCAGGGACCCTTGGGCATCCCAGCATCATGTGACAGCTGGAAGCCCCTCCTTCTCTAGTCCTCAACATCTTGTTAGGATCGGATAGTCTCTGTGGGGCTCTGGGCCTAATGCAGGGAGAAGGGAGGGTGTCCCCAAAAATGTATCTCCAGTTCAAGGTCATCAGGCCATATGGAGACACAGATAAGAGCCAACAGTACTGAACTGCCAGAACCAAAGCCTGAGCCACATACACAACAGGTACTCAGATCTACTTCAACCAAGAGGCCTACAGACTACCAGCTTGTGAGCACTCACAATGGAACACTTTCCCCTGCAAGAGAACCCACCAACACTAAGATAGCTGGGTGTCCCACAGAGCAGCAGGAACCACAAATAGATGGAAAGGGCACCACATGTCAAAATGTACTGCAAACAGCAGCCCCCAGGTGCAGGAGATACTCTGTGAGGACCCCTAAGCTTCAAGGCTTCCATAGGAAGGAGTACTGCTTTCTTAACTTCATATTACCTTCTGAAGCATGGAGAGGTCTCCACTGGATCCTGTCTCTCCACTGTTCCCTGTGGCTCTTCCTTCTGAGGTGAGATCTGAGTACCCCCTCAGCCCTGCACTTATCTGAACAGTGGGGAGCTTGGTTCCATTTGTGACCTTGGGTCACCCTCCCCTGGGAAGGCTCTGCCCCAGTAAACCAGGAAGTGGACAAGGTAACCTCAAGAGCCCCTGGGGGCACAGCTCCAGGCTTACAGAAGCCAGAGCAGAAGAAAGCCAGGCAGTGCCTTCCCTTTTAGCACTCCCCATTTTCACCAGTCTAAGGGAGAGAGGGCACTTCTAAGGGAGAGAGGGCACTTTTACAAGTTCCATCCTTTATTCAAAGTTCATTTCCAAAACAGGATACTGCACTGTGGAAAGAAACCAGTTACTCTTTGTGAAAGTAAACCTGGCACCTCCAAAAAATATAACAGTATATATATACATATATAGATAGAGAGAGAGAGAGAGAGAGAGAGAGAGAGAGAGAGAGAGAGAGAGAGAGAAATGAATGAACTGGCACACCCCCGGTCATCCACCCTCAAAAGCTTTTCAATGCCTCTCTCCTGAATCTCCCAGATGTGGAGCTCAGACTGTATCTCCACAGATTCCAGATGCCTTGCTAAAGCAGTGGACCCAGAGTTTATAAGCAAGACCAGGAAGAAATTACCCCCACACCCTGAACTGTCAAGCTTGTGCCTCACCTCTCCTGATCTACAGCCAACAGTGCACATCAAGGCCTCAGACAGAACAAACAGCAAACAGGCCTCTATTTGCGAATGAGAGGCCACACTCAGGGACACACTCAAAAAAGGTCACTGGGGCTAGGGGCTTGATCCTTGGAGTCCTTCCTTTCCTGGACCCTGGAAAGCTGGTGAGAAACTCATTTCAAGAAGCAGAGTAGAGATCTCAGCTCTCTTCAGGGACACCCCCCACACCCCCACCCCATAATGCACGATACCTAGAAGTACAAAACAAAATAACAAAAGGGGGGGGTGACAACAACCAGCTTGTCCTCGACAGGAAGGGGGACAGGACCTGAGCCCTTGCAATTCCTTCACTCATTTCTCTTCCTGCACGCAGTCCCATGTCAGCCACTGAAGAACACATGAATGACCTCAGAGACACAAACTTCTACAGTTAAGAAGTTTAAGGTACAGAAACACCAGCTGTGCACTTATTTCAGACAGAAGGCTCCCGATCAAAATTGTAAAGGGCAGAGCCTTAGGATTGAGCCCTAAAGTATGAACTCACACAAGGTATGCTCCCACCCGGCTCCCAGTGAGCCCCCTTCCCGATCCTTACCACTACCACCACCACCTCCCCCCCAGGGCAAGAAGACTGTTTATGGCTTCCTCGTTAGCCCTGCCCCCGTCGCAGCAACTGGTGGAAAGAACTTCCCCAAGCCGCCAGGATTTTTCACCGGGAATCTTCAAGAACCTTACATACGAGAGGCTTTGGGGTGTGCATTCCTCACCCAACTAGCTTGCGTGTTATACACGAAGTAAAAAAAAGATGTGCATCCCACCCCTCCCACCTCAATCCGACTCGACCTCGCCCGGATTAAGTACTCGTTCAGGCTGATTTCAAAACGCGAACTGGGTTTCCTCCTGGCCTGGCTGCTATAATCCAGTAACTCGTAAGCGCTCAAAGTCGTCTCCCGGGCCATAACTCTGCAAAGGCAGCCGCCGCCCCCCAAGCCACGCCGCCGCTTGCCCCACTTGCAAGGCTTGTGAGGTGTCCAGGCCCAGCCTGGCCTGCCCCGCGACGATCCGCCCTAAGTGGCGCCGGAGCGACCCTGGGCACACCGCGCGCACCTTCCCGCGCCGCGCGTCCTCCGGCAGTCCCCTTCGGAAGATGGCGGGCAGAGGAAAAGGGGAAAGGAAAAAAAAAAATCCCTTCCGTGAGGGAGGGCTGGCGCAGAGAGCGCGGGCTGTGCCAAATCCAGGCTGGGCGCTCCGACCAAGGCGACGCCTCCCAGTCCGGCCCGAGGCGAGCGGCAAGCCGCGGGCGCAGAGCGTAAGGCGGAGGGCAGCGAAGCCCGCGCAGTCGCAGCGACCCCGGACAGACGGCCGCCGCGCTTTGTTGCATCGCGGCCGCGCACAAAGGCGGCGGCCCGGAGCTCCGGGCTTCGAGACGCGCGGGAGGCCTGCACCATGCGCTCCGGGCCGCCTTCTCTCAGCCTGGCCCGCCGTCGCCCCCGCCTCCACCCCCGCCGCCCCGAGTGTACAAGGAAGCAAGAAAAAGGCGTACTTGGCCTAGGCGGCTCCAGCGCCGTCTGCTCCCGGCCCGCGCGGCCGGCTCCTCTTTGGCTCGCCGGCCCCGGCAGCATAATAGACGCGCCGGAGCTGTACAGGGCTCATGCGCTACGCCGCGGCGCCTGGCGGGAGTCGTAGTCCGCGCCCGGGCTCGCGCCAGGGCCGCCCAGGGGAGGCCGAGGCGCACGGACTACATGTCCCGGCCCCGCAGGCGCCACGCCGTGCCCCGCCCCGCGCGCCCCCGGCCGCCCGCTCCGCCGACCTGGCAGCCAGCGGGCCCGGCCTAGGGGCGCGTGGGGGCGGGGCTCAGAGGTTGCCCGCCAGGACCCGAGGCGACGCAGGAACCCTGGCCTGCCCGCGCGCCTTTACTCTTGCGTTCTCAGCCACACGCAGGGAATAAGAACTGGTGGGCAGATTTACAGAAGCCTAGGAAAGCGTGGGAAAGGCGGGAACGCAGTTAGCACCCTGGGGTCACTACCCGGACACCCCGAGGCCTCCCTCAAACCCCGAACGCTCACAAGCGGGGCGGCGCGCAGCGGCCCGGAGCCCATGTTTGTAAACAAACCGCGTGCCTAATTAGCCTGGCGAGGGCGCGCGCAGGGCGGTCCTTGGCAGGGAGGAGCCGAGATCAATCCCGCCCCGACACCCTGGGGCGGGTTGAAGACCAGGGGACTTCGAGAAAGACCTGGACAGTGGTGCTGGAAAAACGCCAATTCTTCAAAGCTAGACACCAGTAAGGGATGCTCCAGGCTGTGCCAGCCGACTTTCCCTCTCCGGAGCCTTAGTGTGTTCCCATGTGCCTATGGAAAGACAGGAGCGAGATAAGTCCCGCCCTTTTTTCTGCGTTTGAAAGAGTTTGGTCGCGGTCATGCTTCAGATCTTGGTTTTGGTGAAAATTACAACAGTGCCTATGTTGGTCAATTTTTATCCAGCTGTAACTTAAGGTGGGTGCGTGTTAGACCCCAACAAGAAAGTCACAAATTTTTCCATCAGTGCCCGCTGAACCTGCCAGTGCAGGGTTCCAATTCCTGGTGTGAGCTGGGACCTATTCCAAGACCCTGGTGCACTGAGTTTATTTATGGTTGAGCAGGCACTTTGCTGCATGCAGGAAATGCACAGGTGGTTATGGTATTAAATACCACACAAACACACACACACATACACAGCAAAAATGTTCTGTACCCGAAGATGAAACAGACTCAAGAAGGCAAAGTGACATCCTAGGTCTCAGAACTCATAGACAAGAGGTCCTTGGAAAGAGATTTGAGGACAAGCTGGAACCTCTCCAGGTTCTCCTTGTTGCCTCTTTGGCCTACAACATGAGTGTTTCTCACACCCTGGGGCAAGGTGGCCACTGCAAAGAAGCCCTGCTTTTTAGTTGCAGACTGGACACAGGATAGGAAAGCATGACCTGGGAGGCTCTAAGTTAGTCAGTCCTTCAACTCTTGACCCCAGGCTCCTCAGCCCATGACTGGGACCTTGCAGAACTGCAATCACCTTGGAGGTTCTATTCTCATCCCTGCCATCTGGATCTCACCTTTCTGGACACACTGAGCACTCTGGCTACTACTAGGACAAGGAATTTGCCACTTAACTTTTCAAACAAAAACCAGAAAACTCTGTGTGTGTGTGTGTGTGTATGTTTACTTGTGCCACAGAGCACATGTGGAAATTAAAGGACAATGTGAGAGCTGATGGTACTCTCCTTCTACCACATGAGTCCTGGAGATTGAACTGGAATCAGGCTCAGACACAAGTTCCTTGACTGCCTGAGTTATCTCTCATCCGCCTAGTGACTCACCAGTTTAAAAGACCCCTTGGGGCTAAAGCAGTGGCAGTGTACTCAAGAGAACCTATTGCTCTTGCAGAGGACCTGGGTTCAATTCCCAATACCTACATGTTAGTTTCTAGTCCCATGGTATCTAAGACCCTCTTCTGAAGACCATGGGTAGCAGGTATGCACACAGCGTTCTTACATAAACAACTGGTAAAAGTAGGACACCCACATAATGTGAAGTCAATCTTTCAAATAAATTTTAAAGATTCTATCGTATACCTTCCAAGCCCCCATCCGAAAAGATCTGCAACAAGGCTTGGCCTTGTAGGACAGTGGGGCCATGTGCCAGGCTTCTTGAGGCTGTCTGCCATGTCTGTGTTGGCATCTGACCTCTCATTGAGATACCCCTAGGAGTTCACAAGAATTTCACTTGGCATCTCCTCACCACACTACCCTCCTGTTCAAGTGTCCCAAAGGCCTTAAGGGAGCACCTCTCCTGGTCCTCTCTGAGTCTGTAAGAGATTAAGCCGTGTGAGAATGGAAAAGAGCTAATCTGAGTTCCAGAGCCCTGAGCTGGCCATTCCCAGAGCCAGTGCTGAGGCCGCTTCCCAGAGTCCATGAGCATGGGGGTTGGGGGAATTCTGGGTTCCCTGGCTGTCCCCACCACCAACAAAGTTGAGCCTTAAGTGAACCCATCTCACTAGCATGTTTCCTCTCCTGTCAAGAGTATAAAGATAGGCCATGACTTTCCAGCTTCTGGAGAGTTTGTGTAGGGTGAGACAGGTCTGAGGCACATCGGGCCTTTGCCTGCCTTTCCTTCTCCGTCCCATCTCTCTACCTCCTTGTCTTGTTCCTTGTGGCCCTGGTCTATCCTCTTTTGTACCTCTAAGGCCTTCGATAGCTCATGACACCTAGTAGGTACTCTTAACTGTTGGAAGAATTAATATCCACTTCCGTACCCTAGCCTCCGCCTGCACACCTTCTCCACTCTGCTCATGCCATACTCCATAGCTTCTGCTCCCCACTTCAGTCAGCCTGCCCTTACATTACAGTATCTAGAGAGGAGCTGAGAGCTCCTAACAACTTGGTCATTCCCTGGCAGCTTGAGGTATGCCAGGCACTATGTGAATCTTAGAGATGTTTTGGTTTTGTTTTTATTTTTAACATTGATTTTTCAGGCCAGGCTTTGTGGTGCATGCAGTTGATGCCAGCACTCGGAGGCAGAGGCAGGTAGATCAGAGTTCAAGGCCAGCCTGGTCTACAGAGTGAGTTCCAAGACAGCCAGGGCTACACAGAGAAAGCCTGTCTCAAAAGAAAAAGAAAGAAATCTTTGTTTCTCTGTGTGGATCTTTTGCCTGCCTGTGTATATGCGCAGTATGTGCATGTCTGGTGCCCAGAGAACTCAGAAGAGAGCACCTGATCCCCTGGAACTAAAGTTACAGGTGGTTGTGAGCCAGCATGTGGGTACTGGAAACCCAAGCTCAATCCTCTTCAAGAGGATCGAGCTTTCTTAACTGCTGAGCCCTCTCTCCGTTTTCTGAGGTGGTGATCGCTATGCCCATGTAACAGTGGAAGCAAATAGGACAGTGAGGTGACATTGGCAGCTGAGCTCTGGTGGGAGGGAACGGATTTCATCTGCAAACTCCACTTGCAGCTTGACCTTGAGGAGATAAACTGTCACCAGGAGGAAACAAATGCTTCTTTCACAAAAGGCAGCCCCAAGGGAATCGAGCTGGGAACTGAGCTGTATCTCTTTCCCCTTTCCTGTCCCCAAATAGAAAGTCATTCATACAAACCCAATACCAAAGGCCCTTTAAAAACACGGAATCAAGCTGAGCCCATAGTATGTGCCTGTCATCCTCCCCCTTGGGAAGTTGAGGCAGAAGGATTGCAAGACTTGTCTGGGCTGCAGAGTTCAAGGCCAAATTGCTTGACCTAGTGAGACTTTGTCTCAAAAATAAGAAGAGCCAGGCTGCTGAGATGGCTCAGTGGGTAAGAGCATGGACTGCTCTTCCAAAGGCCCTGAGTTCAAATCCCAGCAACCACATGGTGGTTCACAACCATCCGTAATGAGATCCGACGCCCTCTTCTGGTATGTTTGAAGACAGCTACAGTGTACTTATTTATAATAATGAAAAAATCTTTTGGGCCAGAGCAAGACTGAAATGAGCAGAGATCCTAAAAGTCAATTCCCAACAACCAGATGAAGGCTCACAACTATCTGTACAGCTACAGTATGTACTCATATACTTAAAATAAATAAATAAATCTTAAAAAAAAGAAAAGAAAAAAATAAGAAGAGCCAGTGTGGGGGCCTTTCACTCAGGAGGGAGGCAGGAAGATCTGACTTGGAGGCCAGCCTCGTGTACAAAGTGAGTTCCAGGACAGCCAGGGAAACAGAGAGAAACCCTGTATGAAAACAAACAAACAGCCGGGCAGTGGTGGCGCACACCTTTAGTCCCAGCACTTGGGAGGCAGAGGCAGGTGGATTTCTGAGTTTGAGGCCAGCCTGGTCTACAGAGTGAGTTCCAGGACAGCCAGGACTATACAGAAGACCTGGGTCTCCATCCCAGTATCCATGTGGTAGCTCACAACTGTCTCATGCCCTCTTCTGGCCTCTGGGGATACCAGACATATGCAAGGTGCACAGATATACATGCAAGCAAAACACCCATACATGTAAAATAAAAATGAAAAGTGAAAAAGCAGGTTGGCAAAGGGGCCAACTCTATGGTAGAACTCTTGCCTAGTGTGTACAGGCTCTAGGGGCAATGTCCACACACCATACACATTCACTGCCTACAGAATAGAGAAGAAAGAATTCAGGGGCTCTTCCTCTCTTAACTTCTCTGTCCCTTCTCTCCCCATTGCCCTCCCTCCTCTCTCTCTAAATGTTCCTGGCAGCCTCCCTGTGCCGCCCCCGGCCCCCGTGTCCCACCTTTCTCTGTCTCTACTCCCTCCTCAACCCCCCTTCTCATTTCCTAAATTCAGGGAAGTACTGAATAAGTTTAGACAGCCAAGGTTGTTATACAGAGAAACCCTGTCTTGGGAAGGGGAGGAGGGAAGAAGAGAAAGGGAGAGAGGGGATAGGGGGAGATTGCCTTGGTTCAATCTTCAGTACCACACAAAAGATGGGAAAAAATAAGATTTTCAACTAAAGATAAATAAATTCCATCCACTAATATATTAACAGGATCACAGAAGTGACCCAATGGGACTTACCCAGCAATGACAGACAGTTCAACATATTAAATGTAATCAATGCCACCCTTCATAATCAGGAATGAAAGGAATAAAACCTACATAATCAAGTTACAGCTGAACTGTGAACCCCAAAATTCCTGTATTGAAGTTTTAGCCCTCAATACCTCAGATGTAAGTAAATTTGAAGACGGGATCTTTAAAGAGCTGAATTAGTCAGCCAAGCTTTGTGGCATATGCCTTTAATCCCAGCATTCAGGAGGGAAAGGGAGGTAGGAGTCTGTGAGCTCCAGGCCAGCCTGGTCTACATAGGGAGACACTGGAAAAGCAAGCAAGCAAGCAAGAAGAGAGGGAGGGAAGGAAAATAGGCCACAGGCCAGCAGGCTGGGGAGATGCCTCAGCTCTTGCAGAGAAGCAGGGTCCCATTCCCATCATTTACCAGGCAACGCCCCACCCACTCCACTCCATGTAAGCCTAGCTCCACAGGGAGCTGATGCTTCTGGCCTCCATGTGCATCCCAACTCAACATGCACATGCCCACATACAGGCACACATAGACATAATTAGGAAATAAACAATTTTAAAAGGCGTAAAAGAAATAGGAAGCTGGTCGTGGTGGTGTACGCGGGTAGGATTTGCTGAAGGAGGCAGAGGCAGGAGGATCACGAGTTTGAGGCCCGCCTGGGCTACCATTTGGGGTTGGCGAGATGGCTCAGCGGGTAAGAGCACTGACTGCTCTTCCGAAGGTCCTGAGTTCAAATCCTAGCAACCACATGGTCGCTCACAACCACCCATAATGAGATCTGACACCCTCTGGTGCATCTGAAGACAGCTACAATGTACTTATGTATAATAATAAATAAATCTTTGGACTGGAGCAAGCAAGGCCAATCACAGTGAGCAGGGCTTGACCAGAGGGAGCAGAGGTCCTAAAAACGAAATTCCCAACAACCAGATGAAGGCTCACAACCATCTGCACAGCTACAGTGTACTCACATACATAAAATAAGTAAATAAATCTTAAAGAAAAAAAAAGAAATAGGGGGCGTGGTGGCGTAGGCCTTTAATCCCAGCACTTGGGAGGCAGAGGCAGGCGGATTTCTGAGTTCAAGGCCAGCCTGGTCTACAGAGTAAGTTCCAGGACAGCCAGGACTACACAGAGAAACCCTGTCTCGAAAAAACAAAAAACAAAAAACAAAAAAGGAAAAAAAAAAGAAATAGGAAAAAAGGATTTGTGAATTGTGCAGATGATAAAATTATAGTGTTCAGCCCAGCACCCAAAGAGCTTGATTTTTTTTTTCTGAGGCAGCTCAGTAAGGAGAAAAATGTGCCAGAGTTGAGTGAAGTGGTCTATGAGAAAGCTAACCCCCTTTGGGCTCTAACTGCAACCATATCCATTGCCTCAAGTGTATTCAAGAATATAGGGGGAATGTTAAGCAATCTGAGAGAAAGATCATTAAGCCCTGCCACAGGGATTCGGGATTAACCTGTTATTCCCAGTGAGTACAGGGGGAGGAGTGAAGAAAAGAAGCAGAAACCAATTCACCCTGCCAGGGCCAGGCCGCCAGGCCATGAGCAAGGAGGCACAGGGATTTCCATGGAGGATGCAGGAGCTGCCCCTTTGGAGAGAACTGCTTTCACAAGGGGAGCCTCATAGACAGGAGAGGGGGATGAATCATGGATCATCGAGCAGACACTGCCTCCATCTCCACTCACCCTGCCAAGGAGCCAGCCCCCGTGGGAGCTCACAGAGGAAAGAGCAGCAACCCCTCTGACATGAAGGAGGAGGAAGCCCACCTTCGAGCTGGGTGAGATTTTTTTTTTTATGCTTTAGGCTGCAGGTAGGGGGATCAGGAGCTGTCCGGCTCTGAGGACCACTGGAACTTGTTTCAGGAGAAGCTGGAGGTTCTGTTTGTTTTGTCTTTTGCTTTGTTTTGGTTTTTTAGACAGGGTTTCTCAATGTAGCCCTGGCTGTCCTGGAACTCACTGTGTAGACTCTGTTGGCCTCAACACTCACACCCAGCCTTTAAAAAGTAAATCTCTTTCTTTCTTTCTTTCTTTCTTTCTTCCTTTCTCTCTTTCTTTCTTTCTCTCTTTCTTTTTTTCAAGACAAGATTTCTCTGTGTAGTTCTGCCTGTGTTGAACTTAAGAGATTCACCTACCTCTACCTCCAATTGCACAGCACAAAAAGAAATCTTTAAGCTAGGGTTTTGTTTGCTTTCTGTAAGTGAATTGACTCACAGTCGGTGTAACTTGTTGCATCATCTGTCCTCGGCCAGGTTGTGTTCATGGACTTGAGGACCCCAGGTTCAAAGGTGAAAGCATAGGGATGTGCTTTGGAATCGGGTATCGGCTTGATGTGGAGAAGGGATTCCAAGTTATCAGGATGCTCTCTGTTGGACATAGAGGGGTGGAACCTCTGGGTTCTAGTGAGATCTGTGAGTATGGGTTTTTGCTTTTGTTGTTTGTTTGTTTGTTACTGTTTTGTGTGTGAAGTTTTTGTTTGTTTGTTTTCTGGACAGGATTTCTCTGTGTATCCCTGGCTCTTCTGGAATTCTCTCTATAGACCAGGTTGGGATCAAACTCAGGGATCTGCCTGCCTCTGCCTCCCTAGCACTGGAATTAAAGATGTAGGCCACTATGCCCAGGCCAGCTGCATATGAGTATTTTGCTTGTGTATTTGTCTATATACCACACGTGTGCATGGTTTCTGTGAATGAGGCCAGACGAGAGCATTGGATTCCTTGCTAGCTAACATGTGGGTACTAGAAGTTAAACCCAGGTCCTCTGGAAAAGCAGCCAGCGCTCTTAACCACTGAACTATCTCTCCAACTCTGTGTGTTATGGGTTGGCTTTTTTTTTTGTTTTTTTTGTTTTTTTTTTTTTTTGTTTTTCGAGACAGGGTTTCTCTGTGTAGCCCTAGCTATCCTGGAACTCACTCTGTAGACCAGGCTGGTCTCGAACTCAGAAATCCACCTGCCTCTGCCTCCCAAGTGCTGGGATTAAAGGCATGCACCACCACTGCCCACCACTGCCTGGCTTATGGATTGGTTTTGTGTGTGTGTGTGTATGGTGGTATTTGTTTTTTGTTGTTGTTTTTGTCTTTTTTTTTTTGAAGACAGGATTTCAGCTGGGCAGATGTGTGGCATGCTTTTGATTCCAGCACTTGGGAGGCAGAGGTAAAATTATCTGAGTTCAGGCCAGCCCTGGTATGCAGAGATGCAGAGCAAGTTTCAGGGACAGCCAGGGCTACACAAACAGACACTGTCTCAAAAACAAACAAACAAACAAAGGAATACCACTAGGTGGCCAGAACCAATATAAGCATGCTGAGATTAATGTAAAATCTTTGCTATTTTTTCTTTTGAGGCTGAAGATGGAACCCAGAGCCTTGAACTTACTAGGCAAGCATTCTGCCACTGAGCTAAATTCCCAATTCCAAAGTAGGAAGACCTTGAAAACACTAGGAAGGCCGGGCAGTGGTGGCACACGCCTTTAGTCCCAGCACTTGGGAAGCAGAGGCGGGTGGATTTTCTTCGAGGCCAGCCTGGTCTAAAAAAAAAACACTAGGAAGATGCAAAATTGACCAAAGGGCTTGTGGCCTGGGTGAGTGACTGAGCAAGAGCAGGGCAGCAGCTTCCCAGGGCCTGCAGGTGAGCAGGTCTGCTTTGGCTTCAGCCTCCAGTCATGTGGACCCTAAAGACCCAAGCATGTCAGCCAACCCAACCATTATAGTGGCTCTTATCTGTATTCTAGAGGAAGGCATCAGCCACAGAGGTGTTAAGTCACCTGCTTATCATGTGGCCAACACAAACAGTGAACTTGTACTTAGCATCATGTGCTTCAACTTTTCATCCAGGGACTTTGTCTTCATTTGAGGGGTTCTGTTGTTAGGTGTTGTTCTGTCTCTGTGGACCTCATTCTGTCCCTGAGCTTTGCAGCTAGACAAATGGACTCAAAACTGTCCTGTGGTTTTTATTGGAGTAGAATAATTTGTAATAAACCCTTTTTCCACAAAAGGCAGCTGTGACTTTTTTACAAAACAGTGTTTTTTACAAAACAGGCAAAAAGAGAAACTGCTAAAATTCTTTGATAGATTATCGCATATTTGTGCTTTGCTGCTCCATTTCCAAAAAATGCCATGGGAGATGCTCAGGATGTCTCTCTACCCCAGGCAAACCATCCTTTCACTGAAGAATAAACAGCTGGGGCTGGAGCAATGGTTCACTGGTTAAGAGCACCCAAGTTTGGTTCCAGCACTCACACACTGACTCACAACTGTCTCTAGCTCCAAGGGATCCGGAGCCCTCTCCTGGCCTCTGCGGGTGCTGGTCATGCATTGTAGTGCAGTTAACATATATGTAGGCAAACACTCATACATACTAATGTAAAAGCAATCTTTAAAACAATCTCTGAGTGTAGTGATACACACATTTAATCCCTGCATGCAGGAAGCAGAGGCAGGTGATTCTCTAAGAGTTTGAGGCCAGTTTGTACTATATGGTGAGTTCCAGGACAATAAATGTGACCTGTCTTGAAAAAAATAGAGAAAAGAGAAAAGAAAGATCAAATAACTGTTTCAGGGAGTCCTGTATTTTGTTGTGTCCTTTTCAAAAACATATATATATACATATATATATACATATATACACACACACACACACACACACACACACAGTGCCTAAATTATAAATTAAAAAAAAAAAATCACTAGAGGTATGTCTTTAACCCCAGCACTCAGGCAGAAGCAGACAGATCCTAGTTCAAGGTTACCCTGGTCTACCTAGTGTGAGTTCCAGGATAGCTATGGCTACACAGAGAAATCCTGTCTGGAAGAAACAAAATTACAAATTAAAATGTAATTCAACAGCAAAAGATGAAAGACACAAACTTTTGAAGTTAATTTTTTCTTTGTTCTACATTCCCACAAGGATCTTATGACGCACTTGTGGAGGTCAGAGGACAATCTGTAGGAGTTGGTTCTCTCCGTCCACCATGTGGGGTCCAGGGATGAGACATGAGGCAGCTGAGCACAGGACATCCACAGACAGGAAGCAGAGAGAGATGAGCTGGGCCTCTGTGCTCCCATTCTTGGTTTTATTCAGTCTGTGGACACTGGTCCCATCTCAGCTAACCCAATGTGACCCTTACAGACACGCCTAAAGGTGTCCCCTCAGAGGTTCTGGTTATCAGGTTGACATCTGGATTTGTATTTTGGGAAATGATGGGATATTGGGAGCCAGCAGGATTTTTGGTGGTAGTGCCTAGTTGAAGGAAGTGTGCACCTGGGGGCGGGAGGGAGTATTATTCTCCCAGGCTCTTCCTGTCTGTCTGCCACTCTCCCGCCATGTTGTTTCTGGCTCATCTTAGGCTCAGTGTGATAAGACTAAGCCACCACAGTTAAACCATAAGCCAGACAAGTCCCTCCTTCTTGTTTCTCGGGTATATTGTCATCCATGAAAGCTTGAGCAGCACACTGGCCTGCAGTTTGCATGCATCCCACCTTCCCAATGCTCACCCATTGCAGATCCCTGCATCCACAGGTGTGGACTTGTGACATGTGTCACCTGCAAGGTTCAAGGGCTGCTGCAGGCTCTGTGGCCTGCCCTGTGTCTGCCTGTCACTCAGTGGGCCAAGCTGGAGGGAAAATATCAGGAGTAGCTGAAGCCAGCCTTGGGCTAGGGTGCATGGGTGTGGCTTTTGCAGGGGTGATCACTGACAGCCCTGTGGATCTGTGCAGTCTAACCCTGAGGTTCAGCAATACCTCTACTGGTGTGGAAACCATTGTTGCTCAAGTTCCTTTAAAGCCCAGAGAGTCTGCATTTTCAGAGGTGGAGAAATGATGTCAAGTTGAAATAATTAGGGGGTTGAGACAGTTAAGACACTCTCATTCTCTCTCTCTCTCTCTCTCTCTCTCTCTCTCTC
>NW_022196897.1:15335872-15340416 GCF_008632895.1 Mastomys coucha
TCTCTCTCTCTCTTTCTCTCTCTGTGTGTGTGTGTGTGTGTGTGTGTGTATACAGTATATATAAGCATGGTGTATATGTGTCCATGTGACAGACAAGACTGATAGGCATTTGAGATGCTACCTTCCTGAGACCAGAGTGTGGAGGTGGAGGTTCAGTAACCCTATATCATAACTGGCCAACCTTCCACCTTGGGCCTCCATTCTCATCCTACCTGTTCTGTTCTCTGCTTCAGTTCTCATCTCATCTCAACAGCAGAGGCAATTTTTGTCTTTCTAACAATTTGGAGTCCACCCTCCCCCTTTCTTTCTTTCTTTCTTTCTTTCTTTCTCTCCTTCCTTGTTTCTTTCTCCTCCTCCTCCTTGTCACCTCATTTCCAATACGGCCTCTCAAAGATGATGCTGGGAAATTCAGAATGTAATGAATAGAATCCGTACCATACATGATATGTATACACAAACAAAGACAAAAATCTAAAAC
Source organism: Mastomys coucha (assembly GCF_008632895.1). NCBI lineage: Eukaryota > Metazoa > Chordata > Mammalia > Rodentia > Muridae > Mastomys > Mastomys coucha. The sequence goes on from NW_022196897.1 coordinate 15,336,351, forward strand.
CTGGGGGCTGAAGAGATGGCTCAACAGTTAAGAGCAGCTGGGCAGTGGTGGTGCACGCCTTTAATCCCAGCACTTGGGAAGCCGAGGCAGGCAAATTTCTGAGTTTGAAGCCAGCCTGGTCTACAGAGTGAGTTCCAGGACAGCCAGGGCTACACAGAGAAACCCTGTCTCGAAAAACAAAAACAAAAAAAGCACTGACTGCTCTTCCTGAGGTCAAATCCCAGCAACCACATGGTGGCTCACAACCACCCATAATGAGATCTGACGCCCTCTTCTGGTGTGTCTGAAGACAGCTACAGTGTACTGACATATAATAAATAAATCTTTGGGCAAGAGTGAACTGGGCCAGAGCAAGAAGAAAAAAAAAAATCTAAAACATGAAACTAAAACCTCTGAAAACCATAAAGAGCTACATGATATTGGCCTTAGTGATGATGTTTGATGTTACCTAAACTGAAAGCTCAGATTCAGAATCAAAATATACAAGGAGGCGATATCAGCTCTAGAAGCTTCAGCTGAACAACAGCCATGACACTGACAAGCTAGCTGACTGGAAGAAGGTATTTGCCATCACTAAGGGATTAATAGCCCAGTGTAAGAGACACCACTGCAATTCACTTGCAAAGAAAGAAAAAGAAACAAAGAAAGGAAGATTTTAAAAGAAAATGAAAGAAAGAGAAATGAAAGAACCCCACCACCACCACACACATACACAGATTAAATAATAAGCAAAGAACCTGAAGAGACATTTTCTCAGAGATACAAGAACGAACAGCGGGCAAGAGAGATGCTCAGCGGCTGGGAGCTCTTGCTGCCCACAGATGTACGCATTGGCTGTTTGAAAGCATGTTTAACTCCAGCTCCAAAGGATCACCCTCTTCTCAACTCACAGACACCTTTTTTTGAATGGGCGCTAGTGGGTTGGACAGATGTGTTGGCCCCACACCTTTAGTACCAGCAACACTTAGGAAGCAGGCACAGGTGGGTGTCTGAGTTCCAGGACAGCCAGGGGTACACAGAAAAACCCTGTCTCAAGAAACCAACAAACCAACCAACAAATAAATAAATAAATCATGGGCTGTAGGATGGGTGTGGGGTGTGTACCTGTCACCCCAGCACTCAGGCGCTGGGGATGGCGGCTCAGAAGTTCAGGAGAGACTGGATGCCTGTACTTTCAGATTCCCTCTCTTTACTCCTTTTATTCTGAGTTCTCAGGCATGGTGTGGTGCTTCTCACAGACACACCCAGGAATGCGCGTGCACATGTGGTGCATGTGTATGTATCTATCCGTCCTGCTGCTCCTGCAGGTCAGAGTTTAACATGGAGTGTCTTCCACTATGACTTTTCTTCCTTTCCTTCTTGTTAGACAGGGCTGGCCTAGAACTCCCTACTAGACCAGGTTGCTCTGGAACTCACAGAGATCCACTTGCCTCTGTTTACCACCACACCCAGCTCTGCCTTAATTTCTTTTCCCTTTTCTTTTTTGGTTTCTGGAGACAAGGTTTCTCTGTGTAGCCCTGGAACTTATTCTGTAGACCAGGCTGGCCTCGAAACTCAGAGACCCACCTGCCTCTGCCTTCTAAGTGCTGGGATTAAAGACATTTATCAGCACCACACAGCTAATTTTTAGAGCAGAGTATCTCACTGAACCTGGAACTGGTAACCCAGACCTGGCCAGGCTGGTTAGCCAGTGGCCCCACAGACTCTGTCCTCTGAGCCGAGATTACCAGCTCAGCACTTACATGGGGGCTAGGGATTTGAACACCGGTCTTCACTCTTGTACGACAAGTATTTTATCCACTGAGACATCTTGTGGCTCCTCTTAAAGACTCTTCTCAACCTAATCACATTGGCACTGGAGATTAATCCTTTATCTCACTAGTTCATTAGTATGCATAGTTTGTACACACACACACACACACACATATGTAATATATATACATATATATATGTGTGTATATATTACAGACACACACATACACACACACACACACACACACACACACACACATATATATATATATATATATATATATATATATATATATATATCTTTCCCCTTTGAGACTGGGCCTTGTGTAGCCTCAGACTGGTTTTGAATTGGATATGCAACTAAAACTGGTTTAAATTCCTGATCTTCCTGTCTCCACCTCCCCAGTGCTAAATACTGGCACATACTGCCATACCCAGACTTCTTTGTTTTAAAAGTTTAAATTACATTTATTTCTCATGCCACATCACACTTGTGGAGGTCAGAGAACAACATGTGGGAATCCATTCTTGCCTTAGACTATGAGGTTGGGTCCCAGGGATTGAATTTAGGTTATTGGGTTTAGTAGCAAGCTTTCTTAGCACTAAACCTCTCTCTCTGGTACATCTGCTTTGTGAGAAGGTCTTGACCTGTAGCCCAGGCTGACCTTAAATTTTTGGCAACTTTCCTGCCTCAGCACAAGTTTTTAGATTAGGGATATCCTACATGCTCAGCAATGTCTATATTTTATGTGTGTATATGTGTATATGGATGGTGTGTATATATATTATGTGTGTGTATACATGCATGCCTGTGTGTATATGTGTGTACATGCATGTGATATATATGTGAAAGTGGTATGTGTGTGTGTATTTGTGTGTGTGTGTGTGTTTGTGTGTCTGTGTACCATGGGAAAGTCAAAGGGCAACTTGCAGCAATTACTTTTCTCCTTCCATAATGTAATGTGGGTCTCAGGAATTAAATGCTGGTCATTAGGCTTGCTAGCAAGCACACTTACCTGCCGAGCTGTTCCTCAGGTCCACTGTATCTATTTAAAATGTTGTATGTATGAGTGGTTTGCCTATATGGATGCATGTGTCCTCAAAGTGTCTGGAGATCTGGTGTTTGGTGTCTGATCCCCAGAACCTGGAGTTCCAGATGGTTGCAAGCCACTGTATGGGTGCTGGGAATTGAAGTCTGGTCCTCTGCAACAAGTACTCTAAAGCACTGAGCCATCTTTCTAGCCCCCAAGATATGTATATTGTTTGTTTGTTTGTTTTTATGTATGAGTACACCATTGTTCTCTTCAGACACACCAGAAGAAGGCATCCATTAGATCCCATTACAGGTGGTTGTGAGCCACCATGTGGTTGCTGGGAATTGAACTCAGGACTTCTGGAAGAGCAGTCGGTGCTCTTAACCGCTGAGCCATCTCCCCAGCCCTGTATATTGGTTTTTTGAGAAAGGGTTTTTTTCTGTGTAGCCCTGACTGTCCTGGAACTTTATAAACCGGGCTGGCCTCAAACTCAAAGCTCTCCTGCTTCTGCCTCCTAAATTCTGGGATTAAAGGAGTGCACACATATCACCTCCATCCCAGGCTAACTTTGTAGTTTCGCTATTTGGGAGACTGAGGCACTGGATTCACTTGAGCTCAGGGCTTGTCCAGGGGGCAATATAACAAGTCTTGTGCAAGCAACCAAACAAACAAAAAGGAAAGCTAGAAGGGTTGGTGATCAGCCTCAGAGCCTTTGTCCAGCATGTGTGAGACCTTGGGTGCAACTCCTAGCACAGCAGAAGGCTGTTTTGTTTCTAACTGTATTTATAATATAGGCAAAGGAGATACGCAGCTGGCAAAAGCAGACTATCAGCTAGACGAGAAACAAAACCAAAGCCACCATGAGATGCCCCCAAAGAACGAGAGGTACAGCTCAAGCACATACTTAGAAACCTGTATTAGCACCATGATTCACCAAAGAGCAACAACAGTTGGCCACGCACAGACGAATGAATTAGAACCTCTAACACAGGGAAGCTTAAAAAGGGAAAGAGGGTCAGTATAGTTCTGATACTGGGATGAACCTGAAAGACATTAAACTACAGAAACATGCCAAGCACAAAGGACTCTTCCTATGAGGGCCATTTACATAAAGTACCTGGTCTTAGCCAATTCACAAAGACAGAAGGGTGATGCATAGAAGAAGGGAGAAGAGGAAGCCTGTGCTTCCTGGGTCAGACCTTCAGTTTGGAAGCGTTCTGGAGGTGGGTTGGGCTGATGTTAAGGATACACTTCAAGGTGGCTAAAATGGGGGGGGGGGG
>NW_022196897.1:15340476-15399269 GCF_008632895.1 Mastomys coucha
GGGTGTGGCTTAGTTGGTAAAGACTTTGTCTGCCATGCACAAAGTCCTGGGTTCCATCCCAGCACCTTATAATATAAACTGTGTGGAAATCAGAAATTCAGGGGCATCCTCAGCTACAGGAGTTTCAGGCTAGTTGAAATGCAAAAGTGCCTGTCTTTTAAAAAAAAAAAAAATGCCCTCAATTCCACATGATAGGCAGAGGCAATCTGATCTGAGTTCGAGGCCAGCCTGGTCTATTTATCAAGTTCCAGACAACCAGGGCTTCACAGAGAAACCCTGTCACAAAAAATAAAACAAAACAAAAGAAGCCTAAAATGGTGATAAATGGGCTGGCGAGATGGCTCAGCAAGTAAGAGCACTGACTGCTCTTCCGAAGGACCTGAGTTTGGATCCCAGCAAGAGATATCACAACCACCTGTAATGAGATCGGACGCCCTCTTCTGGTGTGTCTGAAGACAGCTACAGTGAATTACGCCAGAGCAAGCAGGGCCAGAGGAGTGGGCAGGAGCGAGCTGGGCCTGAGCTCAATTCCCAGCAGCCACAAGATGGCTCACCACAGGCATCTATACAGCTACAGTGTACTCATACACATACAATAAATAAATAAGTCTTTAAAAAAAAAGGTGATAAATTTTGCATGAAATTTATAATAAGAAAATGTTGGAGCTGGGCAGTGGTGGCACATTCCTTTAGTCCCAGCACTTGGGAGGCAGAGGCAGGTGGATTTCTGAGTTCGAGGACAGCCTGGTCTACAGAGTGAGTTACAGGACAGCCAGGGCTACACAGAGAAACCCTATCTCGAAAAACCAAACCAAAACAAACAAAACAAAAAAAGAAAGAAAATGCTGGCCTGGGTGTGATGGCATGCCTTTGGTCCCAACTTTGCTGCCAACATCTGAGAGGCAGAGGCAGGTGGATAGATCTCTGAATTTGATGCTAGACTGGTCTGTAGAGTAAGTTCCAGGAACCTGTTTCAAAACCAAACAAAAGAAAAAAGTTGGGGCTAGGGAGATGGTTCAGTAATTAGATCTCTTGAGAAATGAGAGTTCAGATCCCCAAAACCCATGTAAAAGCCAAGTGGGCCTATAGGCTTACTGGTAACTCTAGCCATTGAAAAGTGGAAACAGAAGATCTGGAGAACAAGCTGAGGGCTAGCCATATCGATGAGGTCTGGGTTTGATTGAGACACCTTCCCTCCTTGAGTAAAGAAGTGTGGTTCAAAAGACTTCTGACATATAATGATCTCTGGCCTCCACGTGTGTGCTCCCCCACACACTGAGACGTGTTCCCAGATACATACACACACCATATACATTGAACGAGAAGTTAAAAGAAATGAGGGTCGGGAGACACAAGCCATGGGAAATCCCACTGCCCATAAACCTGCCCCTCCCAGAGGCAGTGGTGGCACACGTCTTTAATCCCAGCACTTGGGAGGCAGAAGCAGGCGGATTTCTGAGTTTGAGGCTAGCCTGGTCTACAAAGTGAGTTCCAGGACATCCAGGGCTACACAGAGAAACCCTGTCTCCAAAAGCCAAAAACCAAAAACCAAAACCCCTGCCCCTTCAAAGTGCTGGAGGGTGCTCTGAGTAGCTGGCTGCAGGAAGTGCCACACCTACTCTGGAAAACAGCTTTGAAGATTCTTTTGTTTTGTTTTGTGGGTTTTTGAGATTTTTTTAAAAAAAGATTTATTTATTTTAAAGAGTTAGTATGTATACAGTGTTCTGCCTGAATGTATGCCTGCAGGCCAGAAGAGGTTGCTGGGAATTGGAACTCAGGATCTCTAGAAGAGCAGCCAGTGCTCTTAGCCTCTGAGCCATCTCTCCAGCCCCAGCTTTGCAGATCGTTAAACCCTTTCCCAAGACTCTGCAACCCCAGCCCTGTGGTTGGACTCCAAAACAATCACATTTAAATTTGCATAAATGCCCTCCATGCAGAGGTGAGCAGTGTGGCTCTGATCCTGAGCTTTTGGAACTGGAAGCAAGACACAGGCACACACAAACAATAATTGTGAGACCCTTACAATAATAGTAAATCCTTTGTTGAGAAGTTAAACAAGCCGTATTACAGCAACCAGGCCGAATCCTCCCCAGCAAGGAAAAACAAGCTTGGCGCACAGCACGTGACTGCCTGGATGAAAGTCAAGGGCTTGACCAGACAGAGCAACAGCACCAAAGTTTGCAGACCAAACAACTGCCTTGATATGTCACAGGTTGGGCTGGAGAACCCATGTTGTTAGTGACCTCCAGAGTTAAGGAGGAGGAGGGCCAGATGAGTGTGGTCCCATCCTTTCCACCTTTCCACTTCCTCTCCTTGGGCCTTCATAGTCTGCCTGGTAGTGGCTCAATCTACTGGTATCTAAGACTCAGAACTGTATGGCTCTAATTTGTCTTAGGGTTTCTATTGCTGTGAAGAGACACCATGACCACAGCAACTCCTGTAAAGGACAACATTTAGTTGGGTTACAGTTTTTTCATTGGGAAATTGGTTTATAGTTTCAGAGGTTTAGTCCATTATCATCATGGTGGGAAGCTTGGTATGGGCAGGCAAACATGGTGCTGGAGAAATTGAGAGTTCTATATCTAGATTGGCAGGCAGTAGGAAGAAAGTCACAGTAGGCGTGGCTTGCAACTTCGAAACCTCAAAGCCCACCCACAAAGCCGGGCGTGGTAGCACATGCCTTTAATCCCAGCACTTGGGAGGCAGAGGCAGGCGGATTTCTGAGTTCAAGGCCAGCCTGGTCTACAGAGTGAGCTCCAGGACAGCCAAGGCTACACAGAGAAACCCTGTCTCGAAAAACAAACAAACAAACAAACAAAGCCCACCCACAGTGACACACATCTGTCCCACAAAACCCCACTTTCCCCAACAAGGCCAAACCTCCTAACAGTGCCACTCCCTATGAGATTATGGGGGCCATTTTCTTAAACCTCATTCCACTCCCAAGTCCATAGGCTTGTAGCCATATCAGACGCAGAAATGCATTTAGGCCAATTTCAAAAGTCCTCATAATCTATAGCAGTCTCAAACTTGTTTAGAAATTTAAAATTCGGGCGGGTGGTGGTGGCACACGCCTTTAATCCCAGCACTTGGGAGGCAGAGAAAGGCAGATTTCTGAGTTCAAGGCCAGCCTGGTCTACAGAGTGAGTTCCAGGATAGCCAGGGCTGTACAGAGAAACCTTGTCTCAAAAAACCAAAAAAAAAAAAAAAAAAAAAATCCAAAGTTCAAAGTCTCTTTGAGACTCATGGTAACCTCTTAACTGTAATCCCCTATAAAATCAAAATGAAAAAGCAGACTACATACTTCCAATAGACAATGAATGGCACAGGATATACATTACCATTCCAAACAGGAGGTAGAGGAGCATAGTGAGGAAGAACTGGACCAAAGCAAGATAGAAACCAGCAGACTCCACACTCTGCAGCTCCATGGCTGATGTCAAAGTGCTCTTCGGATCTCCAACTCCTTTTTCAGCTTTGTTGACTGCAACAAACTTCTCTCAGACTGCTTCTACTCCCTGTTAGAAGCTTTCCTCAGCAATCATCCCATGACTCCGGCATCTCCAACATCTTGGGGTCGCCAAGGCAATCCAACCTTTACTTTCATAGCTTCACATAATGACTGCCTGTCTAGGCCCTGCAAGGACACTCCTGCCACACACCTTTAGCAGTTCCCTTAGTTGTAGGGAGAGATTCCATAATCCTTTCTTCCACCCTTGACACTAAAGCCAGAACCACAAGGGCATGGCTGAAGCTGCCAAGTTCTGCTGCTTGCTGGGGCTGGAACCACAGCCCTCTCATTCAATTGCGTCTTCATAGCTTTCTGTTTTCAATGGCTTCTTTCATTTCCTAAAGCATGGCTGTCCTGGAAATTCCCTCTGTAGACCAGGCTGGTCTCAAACTCAGAGATCCTCTCTGCCTCTCTGCCTCTACAGTGCTGGGATTAAAGGTGTGCACCAACACACCCACTCCCTTCTGTCTACTTAAAAATCAGGCTTCTCTTCAATCTGTTTATCTCCTTGAACTCAGGATTTAGCTCTAATTCACTTCCTGATGCCCTTTTCTCTCTCTTCAAACTATTTTTTTTTGTTTTGTTTTGTTTTTTTTTCGAGACAGAGTTTCTCTGTGTAGCCCTGGCTGTTCCTGAACTCATTCTGTAGACCAGGCTGGCCTCGAACTCAGAAATCCACCTGCTTCTGCCTCCCAAGTGCTGGGATTAAAGGCGTGCGTCACCACTGTCCGGCTCTCAAACTATTTTTTAAAGATTAATTTTTTTATTATATGTAAGTACACTGTGGCTGTCTTTAGACACACCAGGAGAGGGCATCAGGTCTCATTATGGATGGTTGTGAGCCGCCACATGGATGTTGGGATTTGAACTCAAGACCTTAGGAAGAGCAGTCAGAGTGCTCTTAACCACTGAGCCATCTCTCCAGCAGCCCCCACCCCCCCAGTCTGAACATTTTATATTTCTTTGCTCGGCTTGCTCTATTTCATCAAAGATCTGCATAAGAGTAAATTCTAACAACAGGACAGTTGATAACTAAGCTGTTCTGAGCTTTACTCTGCCAGGAGGTGGCAGCACTCCCCTTCAGTCCCAACACCTAGGCAGCAGAGGCAGGCAGATCTCTGTGAGTCTGAGGCCAGCCAACAAAGAGTTCCTCTGCCATCCTAATTAATACAAAACTTTTCAATTTAGCCTCAGCCAGATTCTTTTCTTTTCTTTTCTTTCTTTTTTTTTTTTTTGACACATCACGAGAACAGTCAATCTCTAGACCACATACTAATATTATTCTTCTCTGAAACTTTTTGAGCCAGGCCAGGCCCTCACAGTTCAAACCACCCTCAGCACCACTGTCTTCCAAACCTCTCCTGGTATGGCCAGTAAGCCCCACTTAAAGAGTTCAACTGTTTTTCTAATCTGAAGTTTGCATTCCTCTAATATAATCATGGCCGGGGCTATCACAGCAATCCCCCAGTCCCTGGGACCAACTTCTATCTTAGGGTTTCTATTAGATGAAGAGGATACCATGGCCACTCTTATAAACCATTTAATTAGGGCTGGCTTACATTTGGAGGTTTAGTCCATTATCATGGTGGGAAGCATGGCAGCCCACAGGCAGACATGGTGCTGGAGAAGAACTGAGAGTTCTACATCCAGATGAGCAGGCAGCAAGAAGAAAAAGTCACACTTAGGCCCAGCTTGAGCATTTGAGACCTCAAACCCCACCCACAGTGACACAATTCCTCTAACAAAGCCACATCCACTCTAAGAAGGCCACACCTCCTAGGAGTGCCACTTCTTCCCCCCCCCCCACCCCCCTCCCCCAAACAGGGTTTTTCTGTGTAGCCCTGGCTATCCTGGAACTCACTCTGTAGACCAGGCTGGCCTCGAACTCAGAAATCCACCTGCCTCTGCCTCCCAAGTGCTGGGATTAAAGGAGTGCCACTTTTTATTAGCCTGTGCAAGACATTTTCTTTCAAACCACCACATCAGCTTCAATTTATTTTCTATAAGTTAATTTTCAGGCCCTTGTATGTGTTAGGTAAGTGCTTTGAACAACCATGCTATGCCCCTAACCCTGCAGTTTATAATTTAAGAAAAGAAAAATAAGTGTGTGTGTGTGTGTGTGTGTGTGAAGTAACCCTTTTGAATGTTTGCTGATGTGTAGGCATATCAATGTTTTTGAGGCAGTACCTCTATGTTGTCCTGGTTTACATGATGCTGGGGATAGAGTGCAAGCTAGGCATGTACTTCTGACTAAGTTATGTCCCCAATCCATGGTGTCCTGAATTGTCCTACAGGAAATCTCGCAGGAAGGTGATCTCAAAATAGCTTCAGGAAGTCCCTGAAATGGACAGGATTCACTGGGTCCCTCTCTCCTAGAGTAAGCAATAAGGACTGACTTTCAGACAGGCCAAGCTGCGAAGAGGACCCTGAGACCAGACCAGTTTCCTGGAAGATGCAGAAAGCAGCTGCCTGGAAGAGGTTTACACCATTGAGTCACTTGGAAAGGGCACTCTTCAAACTCTTGACATCCTGTAGGTGGTTCACTGTGTTCCAATGTGCCATTGTGAGCTGTAAACTATGGGGTCTTGCTGATGTAGCTGTCTTTGAATCTTTCTGCTCCTAAGTAACTCCTAAGTCACCCAAATGAAACTCATTGGTTCAGCCGGGTGGTGGTGGCACGTACCTTTAATCCCAGCACTTGGGAGGCAGAGGCAGGCGGATTTCTGAGTTTGAGGCCAGCCTGGTCTACAGAGTGAGTTCCAGTACAGCCAGAGCTATACAAAGAAACCCTGTCTTGAAACCCTCCCCCCCAAAACAAAAACTGCATTGGTTCATTAGTTCGACTTTCATGGTATCCACTCTTTAATCTGTTCTACGTTCTCTATCAGGGGTGAAGAGATGTGTGTGGTGTCTCCCTAGAAAAAGTCTTGTCGTACAACACATGTTGAACAATGACACTATTCCTACATTCTGATCCTCAACAGTGCTACCTAAGGTACCACATCTCCATTGCCCTAACTTTTGGGCTGGCTTTCTTGTCCTACACCAAAAAGTCGTGTGTTGAGGTTAGGTGTTTGCTATATATTGTCATGCTAAATACTGGCCCCCAAGGCCTGGTTGCCCCCTAGGAGGAGAAAATCTGCCTGTAGACCCAAGTGACCTTACCTCCTAAATTATCCCTGATTAGTAGATGAAAATGCCCACAGCCTATAGCTGGGCAGAACTGAAATAGGCAGGGCTTGGCTTGGAGTCAGATGAGAGCCTTGAGGGAGGGAGTACAAGGTGGAGAGAGGAGGACACCGCCATGTGGGTAGGTGAGTCGTGAAATCATGGCTGGCCAATTGGAGTTAAGAGCTGCCCAGATGAAACAGGACAAAGTATAGCTTGGGGTTATGGATGGGGAAATGGATGATAATAGCATAGAGGGTAGACCTCTGCCCGGCTCTAGTGCCAACTAGGCTTGTTTTGGTTTTGTTTTGTCGTTTGAGACGAGACAGGGTTTCTCTTTTCTCTGTGTAGTCTTGGCTGTCCTGGAACTCACTCTGTAGACCAGGCTGGCCTTGAACTCAGAAATCTGCCTGCCTTTGCCTCCCAAGTGCTGAAATTAAAAGTGTGCACCACCACTGCCCAGCTCCGACTAGGCTTATTATAAATATAAAAGTCCTGTGTTATTTATCTAGAAACTGAATAGTCAAAGGTGGGAGTAGAAGCCCCGGATTGTAGTGAACTATTTCTACAACAGATGTGTTCCACTGCCAATGAGGCTCTGGCCGCTGATCTAGGTGAAGGTAGGGGGGCTGTCACACTTCTGGTGCTGCCCCCAAGGTCAACCTGGCCTCAGCTACCAGTGAGACAGACTGAGCCACTCACATTCCCGTATGTACTCCAGCCTAAGCTATTGTGTGTTTGGTAGCCTTAGAGGATAGGGAGAAGAGAGCTTGCTTACAGAGTTAGGCCCCAGAGTCCAGCACTGGTCTGGGCCTCTGGCCCTGTGCACTTCCTGTGTCAGTGTTTCTATTTTAGGCTGCTTGCTCCTCCCTGGGGATTCTCTGCAAGCCTGTGGGAAACCCAGGAAGGCAAGTACTACATCTACAGCCTGGTCTATATTCATTGCTTCAGTCCTCCAGTTTCCTACTGTGCTTGTAGGGGGTTGGAGGACGCAGTACATGCAGCACGCCCCAAACACAGCTCATCCATCCCCTCAGAATATGCCTCTGAATGGCAGGGCAAACCCTATTACTACATAATCCCAAAAAGAGTAAAAGCCTGCAGATTCCAAGCATGCCCAAGAGACAGCAAAAGGAGAGGAAGTAGGGGGCTGGAGAAGAAACTCCTGTGTGACAGGCAGTCTGAGACAGTCACTGCTGTGGGAACAGTAGAGAATGACATCTGACCCCTGCCCCACCAGAGCTGGTATGCTTCCAGAATATAGAGTGGGGCTAAGGAGACCGGAAGAGCAGAGTCTAGCCCTAGCATGCCATTGCTTACTCGCTGACGCTTTCTCTGTGCCCCATTTTTATCATCTGTACACAGCAAAAGTTTGGATGAGATTAAAGTTCTCCTATGAGTGAAAGTAGGTGCTCGGCAAAATAAAATAGTAAACAGTAGGTGCTCAGAAAGGAACATGGATAAATGAACATACCCTGGCATGATTGATAGGACGGGTAAGCATAGGCAGACCAGTGGCTGCCAAGTTCATATTTCAGGAAAATGTGCTGGAGAGACAGCTCAGTGAGTGAAGTACCTGCTTGTGCTGGCTTGAGCTTGTATGCTCAAATGTCCATATGAAAGCCAGGCACTGTGACATCCATGAGCAACCCCAGCACTGGGCAGGTAGAGAGGGATATCCCAGGAGCTGGCTGGCTATCCAGTCTAACCAATTCTGTGAACATCAGGTTCAGGGAGAGACCCTTCACCCCCCCAACTCCCCCCAAATCAGGTGGAGGCAGGTGTGGTGGTCCATGCCTTTAACCTTAGCATTATGAAGGCAGACCCAGGAAGATCTCTGCTAATCCAAGGCCAGCATAGCCTATGTAGTTCTAGGTTAGTTAGGGTTACATATGAGACCCTAATCTCAAACAAAACAGAACAATAGTAATAAAGATAATTAATATTAATAGTAAAAATAGTCCAGTGGTGGTGGTGGTGGCGGTGCAGCCTTTAATCCTAGCATTTGAGAGGTAGGAGGATCTCTGGTCTACAGAGCGAGTTCCAGGACAGCAAAAGCTGCACAGAGAAACCCTGTCTCTAAAAAGGAAAAGAATAATATTCCCTGGGCCTCAGGGCCTCTGAGCACCTCAGGGTGGTCACAGCTGCCGTTCTTTGTCAAGTCCTTTGTCTAGTCTAGGGAGCTCAACCTGAACCCAGGTGGGAGGAGCCACCAAGACAGAGCTAGGTGCGGCCTGACTTTGGAAGCAGGACCACATTCCTGAGATTCTTCCTCTAAGACGTGGCACTGCCTGGTCTCGGGCCAAAGGGTCTTGAGACACCTTCGGTGCTGTGGCTGAGCTCCCAGCACCACCTGGAGGCAAGGAGAGTTCCAACCCAGGAACTTTGGCCTACAGTTTGCTAGAAAACTTACAGTTTAGGGCTTCAACCCAGCAGGCAGTGCAAGCCGCCATTCCACAGTTGTTGGTTGAGCGCTATTATCTTCCCTCTGCAGGTACCTGGGTAATGAGCAGATGGAACGGTGGTGCCATGAGGAGGGGCAGTCTAACTATTCTCCTGGGACAGGGACTCTTTGAAGCTAGGTGGGTGCTAAGCAACTGGGCGGTGGCCACCCTAGAAGTACAGAGAAGTGTTGGAAGGTGGCGGCACACGCCTAATCCCTGGAGGCCGAGGCAGGTGGATCTCTGTGACTGAGTTCAAGGCCAGCTTGGTTAACAGAGGGAGTTCCAGGACAGCCAGGGCTATACAAAGAAACTTTGTCTAGAAGAAACGACTGACTGCACGAGGAAGGACTGACTGCCAGAAAGGAGTCTTATGCACACCCTGAAGTGCACAAGCAGCTTGCTTCTGCACTCTCCCGAAGAAGTCCCCCTTCCCCCTAGCGTCTCCCCCAGCAAGCCGGGTGGGGTGTGCACACGGCTTGCCCGAGCCTCTACATTTTCCTTCGGAAGTACAGGCCGCTTGCCTCTGCGGTTTCCCTCAGAAGCTCTGCTTTCCCCAACCCCTGCTTCCCTCCACTCTGCACTCCACCCCCAACAAATGTGGGGATCCTTCCCCCAACTCCCTGGCTGCTCAGAGAGGACTCAAGGAGCCACTGGTGCCAGCTTGAGACAATGGCAAAACTCCCCAACTCCAGTGGCGCGGAGACTGTGCCTGCCCTTGGAAAAAGGAGATTTAGGGTCCCATGTTTAAATCATAGAAGAAAGGTAATCAGAGGTCACAGTTTTGGCTGGCCATAAAACTAGTTCCTGATAGCCCCATAAAAGATAATCTTTAGGACTGGAGAGATGGCTCAGCGGTTAAGAGCACTGACTGTTCTTCCGAAGGTTCTGAGTTCAAATCCCAGCAACCACATGATGGCTTACAACCATCGGAACAAGATCTGATGCCCTCTTCTGGGGTGTCTGAAGACAGCTACAGTGTATTTACATATAATAAATAAATAAATAAATCTATCTTTTAAAAAAAATTCTTTAGGTTGGAAGAATCCCCCTCTCAGCCTTGCAATTCCACCCTATCAAATGGTATCATGTCTGAATTATGACTTACCTCACCCACCTTCTCTACCCTTCACGCTAAGCATTCAAAGAATTTCTAACCACGCTGTATATAAGTGCCAAGACACCCAAACTCATGGTCACACTCCTGACCTACACTGTGGGAAGGTTTGTGGTTTGCTATCTGAATCGAGACTTGTAATAGTAATAAAGAACTCTTTTGCAAAATTACAGTGGACTCCCGCAGTTCTTGAGCTCTCCTGGGTTTTCCGGGGAATGGGGCATAGCAAGCCAAAGAGGTTCTGTGTATCCAGTTGACTCTCCTATGCCTGTGGAACGGGCTGACGGAAGCAGGATAGAAAGGTGGGAATTATGGGATGTAGGAAGGGAGGGAGCCCCTCACCTGGGAACCCAGTTGAAGCCTGTGGCCAGTAGGGAACCAAAAATTTGGGAAATCAGCAATATCTACAACTAATCACCACAAGACATTGGGTAGAGCCCTCTTTCCTTTCCTTAAGCAGCTTTTGGGAATCTCAAGCAAGAGTGTTGACTTTGTTTGCAGTGAAATACTTTACTTTCCTGCATCCCCTGTAGCATATATGTGTGTGTATTTATGTATATATATGATTTTTTAAAATATATTTTATATTATTGTTTTAGGGGGGTGTTGACACAGGGTTTCTCTGTGTAGCTCTGGTTATTGTGGAACTTATTCTGTAAATCAGGCTGGCCTCCAACTCAGAGATCCAATCTGCCTTCCTCTGTCTCCTAAGTACACATTTGGCCACTTATTTATTTATTTATTCATTCATTCATTTATTATTTTTTTGGTGACAGGAGCTCATTGAATAGCTTTGGCCGGCTAAGAACTCACTATGTATACCAAGCTGGCCTCAAACTCATAGATATCCATCTGCTTATGGTTCCAGAGTGCTGGGATTAAAGATGTGTACAGTCATCCCTTGCTATGGATATAGCTTTATTATTTTACTCCTGTGTATGTGCCTCTGTGAGTAAAGGTGGCTGCTGAAGCTAGAAGTCCTGGATACCCAGCAGCTGGACTTACACTTATGAGCCCTGACATGGATGGGTGCCAGCTTGGGTCCTCTACATAAATGGCATATGCTCTTAACCTCTGAGCTCCTGATCTGGAATGTGTTTGTTTGTTGCTTGTTTTTTTTTTTTAATTTATCAACTGTAACCCTGTTAGGTGCTCTCCAGGAACCACCCTGTAGTCTCCTTTAGTTCTTAGCTACTTTTGGAAGATAATTAATTTCCTAGATCCTCACCTAAATTCTTTACATATAAGCATTGCAAAGACAAAGTATGACCTTAATGGAAGCCCACATAAGCTCTTAGCTATGTCCGTTTTACTTTCTAAGATCCTGTCTTCTCTTAGCCCTTCTACTTAGAATGTTATTTTAAAATATTTTTAGGGTTGGAAAGATGGCTCAGCAGGTAGGAGCGCTGACTGCTCTTCCCAAGGTGCTGAGTTCAAATCCCAGCAACCACATGGTGGCTTACAACCACACATAATGAGATCTGATGCCCTCTTCTGGTGTGTTTGAAGACAGCTACCGTGTACTTATGTATAATAATAAATAAATCTTTGGGCCAGAGCAACTGGAGCAAGCAGAGGTCCTAAAAATTCAATTCCCAACAACCACATGAAGGCTCACAACCATCTGTACAGCTACAGTGTACTTATATACATAAAATAAATAATTCTTTTTTGTTTTGTTTTGTTCTGTTTTTTGTTTTTCGAGACAGCCCTGGCTGTCCTGGAACTCACTCTGTAGACCAGGCTGGCCTCGCCACCACTGCCCAGCAATAATTCTTTAAACATAAAATAAAATATCTTCAATGAATCTTGACTTCGCTTCACACTCGCTCGTTCTGAAATCCTTTTTGATGTTGAAGCCAAGGATCTAGCTTTATCTCTAATTGGAGTTCCCTAAAAGCTTAAGCGACATTCCTCAGGTAACTGCAAGTGACAGCATGGAGCTCTGTCTCTGTCCCTGTCACTTATTATCTGGACACCTGAGTCATCAACCAACCTGAGGCAGGGCAGAACTGCTGGCTCTGGGTAAACAGTACGCAGGGGACACAGGGGACAGAAAGACATGGTGGCAGGGAGATGCTAAGGACAGGAAAGAGGTCCAAGGTGGACAAATCCTACAAACACACTAGCTGCCCCCATAGAGTTGCCAGGGAAAAGAATTTACACACACTAAAAAAACCCCAGTCTGTGCCTACCTGGGCTGACATTCAGCATCAGGTTCTTCTGTCAAGGGCTGGAGCACCTGGAATGAGTGGAGCCTGCTGTCCAGTTAGGGAATCTGGGAGCAGGGGCAGCCTCCTGGAACCCCTGGGCCCTAGGGTCCCTTGGTTTCCAGACCCGCCCTCTTTAACTGCCATCCTTCGGAATCTACCCTGCCTCAAAGCTCTGGACTCAGTTAAAGGGCCAGAGGTTCCTCTGCTCCTGCTGCAGGCCACAGCACTCCCACCACAGGGCTCTTCAGCCCTTGCACAACACAGACTCTTCGAGTTGGATGGTTTACTGTTGCTAAGGAACATTAGGCAGCAAAATAAGGAACTAGGCAGCAAAATGAGGTTTCTCTAAAATTTTAAGTCCTGTAGCAGGAGATGGTTTTAATTTCAGCTCTACCACACCTAGACTCCCAAGCTCTATGCCTGTTCACTTAGGGTGTTCTCTTCCTTGAAGAGCTAATCACTTTCTTTCTTTTTTACTTTTTATTGGTTCTTTGTGAATTTCATTCACATCATGCAATCCAACCCAATCATCTCCCCCTTCTCTCAAATCCATTCTCCACTCTTGAAACCTACCCCTAACAGAGAAAAAACTCTTCTTGTCCAAGCTTTAGTGTGTCACACAGTATACCCTTTCATCCACACTTCTGTGCTTGCATATGTTCATTGCAAAGGCTTGTTGGTCTGGTAAGAGGCCTCTGGCTTCTGCTACTCTGTCAATACTGGAACCTCACTGGGACTCCTCTCCATATCCTGTTGTTGCCCTGTGTCATGGAGTTCCTGTAGGACCAGCCTCCTCACATGTTCCAGCAGTTCATTGATGGGATAGATGTTGGGGTGGGACAACTCAAAGCCCTGGATTTGGGCCTGAGGGGTATCTGAGCTAGTCAGCTCTCCCACTCTCCCACTCTCAGGGCTGTCTCACCAGCAACCCCCAAGCAAGGTCAGCTCTATCCTATTGCCCAGGCGAGCTGCAGGGCCTGCTCTCCTGAGTAGTGCAGCAGGTTGGGAACATGGCCAGTTCTCCCAGTCTCATGACTCCGGCTCTCCCATGCTCATAGGTGTTGAGGGACCAGGAAGGGGGGGAAGTCATCTATCCTTCCCCTTTGTTTGCACCACCACATAGCAGACAAGAGGCAGGGCCTGCTCTCCAGAGTCCTCAGTGGGGGGGGGGGGGGGGGGGGGCAGTTCTCCTGCTCTCATGACCTGATTGGGGGAAGCTCTCCCACACCCTGACAGTGGCAAGGGACAAACACTTTCTTATCACTCATTCATCCACCTAGCTCCCCGCTTCCTCCCTACCACCTGCAGAGGTCCCTGAAAGTGTGATTGCATGCAGGGAAATAAACCTTGAATATAATAAATAAACCTTGAGGTGAGAATAAACTTGTTTCAGCTCACCTTTGTCTGGATCAAACTTCAGAAGTCTGATGTCAGGCAGTTTATTGTAAAAATATTGAAATATAGTACAATTTGGGGAAAAGTGCCTAGGAATAGTCATTCCAATTCTAGGTGCACAATAGAGCACCCCTGCATGTTTAATACTCCTGGTTTCCCATGTGCTTATTTGTGAGTATAGGACCTCGTGCCCTCTACACTCATCCACTCACCTACCTCCACATATACACCCATATATTCCTCTGTCTGTCCAGATAACCATATATCCATCTACCCACCTGTCCATCTGGGCTCCCATTCATCCACCTATCTTTTCATCTAGACACATATCTGCCCATCTATCCAGCTACCTACTGCACACACATTCACATAATCATGTCTGGAATATCTATCCATCCATTTACCCAGACAATCACCCAATCCACATATTATCTAGGTGCCCACCTACCCATCTATCTAGATACCCATTCATCTACTCACCCACCCATCTATCCCAACATAAACACCACTGAGTGTTACCATGTGCTCTGAAGTTAGGAGTGCATGCTCTGTCCTCAGCCAGCCCTGACTTCAGTGGTTACATCCACTAGCTGTTGGGCTTCAGGGAGCTTCTCACTCTCTCCATGCCGTCTTCCTCATTGTGAAAGGGGCTGATAAAGACACTCGTTTCAGGGCTGGAGAGATGGCTCAGCGGTTCAGAGCACTGACTGCTCTTCCTAAAGGTCCTGAGTTCAAATCCCAGCAATCACATGGTGGCTCACAACCATCCGTAATAAGATCTGACGCCCTTTTCTGGGGTGTCTGAAGACAGCTACAGTGTACTTACATAGAATTAATAAATAAATAAATCTTTTAAAAAAAAAAGAGACACTCATTTCACCTGTGGCTTGTTATGAACATGAAAGAGATAATGTAGCAAATTGTGCTAGTCAGACCTTTTGGTTGCCATAAAGACCTGAAAAAAAAAAAACAATAGACAGTGAGAGATTTGTCACCTGTCTTGTTTCTGGGCCCATTGGGAGGCACAGCACCATGGTGGAGGGGAGCCTTGGCAGAGGTTACTCATCTCATGACAACCAGGAAGCAGAGGAAGCCGGTGTCCTTTCATTCCATCTGGGCTCTCGTCCTATGCCCAGGTACCCCCACATTCACAGCAGGTCTTCCCCCACCTTATTTAATTCACTCTGGAAATGGCCTCACAGAATAAGACAGAAGTGTGTCTTCTCTTCCAGGTGGTTCTTGGTCCAGTCAAACTGACAGTCAAAATTAAAAGGCACACCAGGCATGGTGGCAGCATATGCCTTTAATCCCAGCACTCTGGAGGCAGAGGCAGGCAAATCTCAGTGAGTTCAAGGCCAGCCTGGTCTGCAAAGCAAGTTCCAGGACAGCCAGGGCTGCACAGAGAAACCCTGTCTTGTAAAACAAAACAATATAGATATATATGTGTGTGTATCTATCTATATAAATAAATAAATAATAAAAGATGGCTCAGTGGGTGAAGGTGCTTGCTACTGAGAGGTTAAAATTTTCAAACTGTACTGTGGGAACTTAGCCATTAGTTAAACTCAGTGGGAGACCGGCTCCCAGAACCTAAAAACAATGGGAGGCCAGTTCCCAAGAACCCAGAAACAAGGGAACCAAGACGACTTGGCCAGAGAACTCAGAAACAACCTGACCCAAAACAATTGCCAGGTGACTAGCCTGCCCCTGGACCCTAGCGCAAGCCAGCACCAATCAGAAACCACCCTGTACCTTCCCCTTACCCCAGTCTTCCCTTTTGCCCCAGCAACTGCACAAGAATAAAAAGCTGACTAAGACCTTGCTTAGGACCAGACTCCTCTACCCTTGCGAGGGATATGAGTCTTGCCCCAGCTAGCTGGAATAAAAAGCCTCTTGCATCAAGTCTGTGTCTTGGTGGTGTGTCGGGTGGTCGCTCCCGGGATTTGAGTGTGGGCAATCTCACACTGCCAAACCTAAAGACCTGAATTCCATTCCTGGGACCCACCTGGTAGGTCCTCTGACTTCCATACGCATATGGCATTTGAGTCCCTCTTTTCCAACAATATAATGAACATGATTAAAATTTTTAGAAAAAGGCTTGGCAGTGGTGGCACATGCCTTTAATCCCAGCACTTGGGAGGCAAAGGAAGGCAGATTTCTGAGTTCGAGGCCAGCCTGGTCTACACAGAGAAACCCTGTCTCGAAAAAAAACAAAAAAAAACAAAAACAAAAAAAAATATTTTAAAGAAAAGATTAACTACTAATAAATTCAATTCTATTCAGTATTTAATAGATGTCACTCCTCCAGTTTCTTTTTCTTGCCAACTGCCAAGGCCACTGTAAGGATCCTGACCTACTTCAGCAGGCAGGAAACACTGAGCCAGGAATTTTATAAAAGAAGATCCCACTGGGCAGCAGGAGCTGTCAGCCACAGCAGCAACTCTCATGTGTCTGGGGATCCAGATGACAAACCCAAGTGGGTGTAGGCTGTTGCAAGTTTTTAAAGGATGATAGCCTGGTGGAGGGAACTGGGAAAATGAGGAAGATGGTTGGCTGATAGGAGAGCCTTGAGGGAGTGGAGAGGAATTTTCTAGAATTGCTAGGGGGCTAAGGAGATGGACCAGCAGTTAGGAACACATGGCGCTCTTATAGAAGAACGGGTTCAATTCCCAGCACCCGCATTTCAGGTTGGAAACAACATGCAACTCCAGTTCCAGGGGATTCATCATCCTCTTCTAAACCCATGGCTCTTGCAGACATGTGGTACATATAAATTCATGGAAGTACACACACAGGTACATAAAAATAATAAATAAGTCTTGAAAAAAAATTGCTCCCTGAAGCAGTTAACCAATTCATCCCTGGTCAAAACCTAGTTATTGGGTATCAGCATTCTCTAATGTTTCCCCTCTTCTGTGGTCTCCATTCTCTCACAGCATAGTAGAGATGCTGTTGCTGATAGTGATAGTGATGTTGATGGTGGTGATGATGATGGAGGCAGAGTCTCATGTAGCCCAGATTGATCCTTGTCTTATAGCTGTGAAAAGACGCCATGACCATAGCAACTCTTATAAAGGGAAACATTTACCTGAGGCTGGCTTCCAATTTCAGAGGTTTAGTCCATCATTGTCATGGCTGAAGAATGGCAGCATGCAGCTGACTTAATGCTGGCAAAGGACCTGAGAGTTCTGCATCTTGATCCTTAGGCAACAGGTCTTCCTGTGACTGGCTTGAGCATTGGAAACCTCAAGGCCCATTTCCTAAGGGACATACTTTCTCCAACAAAGCCAAACCTAATAGTGCCACTCCCTGTGGACTTGTCATTTTTATTAAAACCACCACGCCCCAGAACTCTCAATGTAGTCAAGGATGACCTTGAACTTCTTTTTTTTTAAAAAGATTTATTTATTTATTATATATAAGTACACTGTAGCTGTCTTCAGAAGAGGGTGTCAGATCTCATTATGGGTGGCTGTGATTTGGTTGCTGGGAATTGAACTCAGGACTTTTGGAAGAGCAGTCAGTGTGCTCTTAACTGCTGAGTCATCTCTCAGGCCCCAACCTTGAACTTCTTAACTGCCTGTCTCCACCTCCCTGAGGGCTGGGAGACAGGCATGCACACTACTTCCACTTTGTGTGCTGCTGGGACTTGAACACAGTTTTCTGGAGGCTAGGCTAGCATTCTACCACCTGGGTTATCTCCTCAGCTTATCACAGGGTACTTTCATTTCTTTTTTAATGGTTCTCAGGTTCTTTGAGACAGGGTCTCTTTATGTAATCCTGGCTGTTCTGAAGCTCTCCATGTGGACAAGACAGACCTTGAACTTACAGAGTTCTACCTGCCTCTGGCTCCCCAGCGCTGAGATGCCTGGCTAGAGAGATTGCTTTGTTGAATGGTTCTACCCTCCTGTGTTACTTGGTTTCAGGGTTTGTGCTGTTGCCTGTGAGAAGAAGAGGTTCAGAGCAGTGATGTCATATTTGTTTAGCTATTTTATCAGGGTTCTACATCTCTGCACTTCCAAACTTTATTTTACTCTAATCTCTTCCAACCTCCCTTACACTAGATAGGAGAGAAAAAAGGTTAGAGGCGAAAGGGTATGTAGGTCTCTTTAGAGGACTTCCTGCTGATTGGGGGTGTTGGGTTTCTTAGGTCTAGTCCAATCTTTGTCCTCAGAATTATCTCCAATTTCTCAATCTCTTTGCTCTGGAATACTTAACAAACTGTCACAAGTTCTATGTCTTCTTCCTCTTCTTCCCTCCCTCCCACCCTCCTCTTTCCCTCCCTCCCTCCCTTCTTTTTCTTTTCTTTTCTTTCTTTCTTTCTTTCTTTTTTTTTTTTTTTTTTTTTTTTTTTTTTTTTTGTTTTTTCTAGACAGGGTTTCTCTGTGTAGCTCTGGCTGTCCTGGAGCTCACTCTGTAGAGCAGGCTGGCCTTGAACTCAGAAATCCGCCTGCCTCTGCCTCCCACGTGCTGGGATTAAAGGCGCGCGCCACCACGGCCCGGCCCCTCCCTTCTTTTTCTTAAGTGCCTCTCACCTCTCTTTTATACCCTCTCCAGAGTCCTCAGGATTAAATTTCTGCAGCCAGCAAAGATCCTGCCCCTAGAGTACAAGACAATCATAGTTAACGGCTGTGGACAATCTGAAGCAGCCCCATATCCAACACCTGGGATTAAAACAAAAACAAATTCATATAACATAACTGTGTTTTTAGAGAAATCAAAATTCTCGCTACAGATCCAGTATGAGTAAAAGTTGGAAATCTGGGGCTTCTGGGTCAGGACCACTCATCCTTTGAGCATTCCGGGCTGGCCTTGAACTTCTGATACTTCTGCCTCTAACTCTCTAATGTGTATGCTGCCGCATTCGGTTTATGAGTGTTGGGGATTGGACCCAGGGCTTCTTGCATGTTATGCATACACTTTACCTGGGTTTTCAGCAATTCCTATGGCTGGAATTTTGAAAAGGCCACATCTTAGGTAGAGCCACGGTGAGAATGGAGGTGGAAGGGTCTGAATGTTATCTGAGAGATGGCAGAAGTTGTTCAGAATGAGGTTTGGTTTCCAGTCTGGTTAGCTAGGCAGATACGGAGATGTTATTCTTACCATCCTATGCTCCACTCCATCCAGGGCTCCTGGCCTAGGCCTGTTAGACACACAGATCCATGTGAACTGTTTCTGTGCCTTTAGAAGGAGATTCCAGGCCAAAGACCAGTCTTTTCACTCTTATAGTTATGACAACCACACACTATACATTCTCAAGCTTCAGTTACTCAGGCTCCCCATGTTATATTTGATATTCCCAGATGAGGCTGCACA
This sequence comes from Mastomys coucha, assembly GCF_008632895.1. Taxonomy (NCBI): domain Eukaryota; kingdom Metazoa; phylum Chordata; class Mammalia; order Rodentia; family Muridae; genus Mastomys; species Mastomys coucha. The sequence continues at coordinate 15,359,638 of NW_022196897.1, forward strand.
GGCCATGGTCACCTCCAAGAGTCTAAGACCATGTGAGTTATACAGTGAACTGAGAGGTGCAGACCTGGCTCCAGCTTCTCCTTATGTCCCTGTGTCCTCTCTCTAGGGTGTATCCCCCATTAATGACAGGAGTAGAGGTGGTCCACAGGAGAGAGGGTTGTGAATACTTTGCTAACTGCAGGCCAGCCAGCCTGCCAGGGGCTGTCTTGTGAAAATGAGATAGAACCTTTAAAATGGAGCTTCAGAGCCAAATGGGAGTCAGATTGTAGTGGATGCTGAAGCTGCCTGGAATGTGAGCTGTCCACACCTACACTCAGGTACAACTGCATGGTTCCAGATGCATGCACAGCTGGAAGACTTGGAGTCCCTGTGTTAGGGACACTTGCCTTTCCTATCCACAGTTTTGTTTGTTTTCTAAGTCAGGTAGCTCCTCTTTTGTCAGCATGCAGGCTCCCTTCTTTCCTGCCTTCCCTGGACACTACTGCAGAGTTCTCCCTGCAGAGATAGTTCCTAAGACCTTTTTCTGAGTGTAGGGGTGCACAGCATAGCCTCCTTGTGGCTTAGAAGAGAGGCAAGTATGTTCAATTTGAGCTGTGGCTTGCAGCGGCAGGAAGCCCCCGCCCTGCGGTAGGCTGGGGAGGCCGCAGGAGATCCGGACTTCCGGACCTCGTGGACGTTCACCAGTGGCACCTAGAGGGTTCCCGAGAATCCAGCGCAGGCACGGGCCAGGACAGGCAAACTGTAACTATTAGCTTGGCGACAGAGCCTGGAATAATAGGAGAGGCACATAAGCACGTTCTCACCAAACTTTAATTGTAGAGTGCTCCAGTCTGCAGTTTACTGAACACCAGTAGCGGTCAAATAGGAAGCGAGAACCACGGGTTGGCCCTTTAAGGCGCTCCGCCTCCTCTAATTTTTCTGACCCTCGTCGCCGCCCGTTGCCCCGCCTCCTCGCGCACGCGCAATCCCTCCCGCCTCCCGCGCCGCTGCCGCCTAGTCCACCAAATCGACTGGTCTCGCGCGTAGGGCTAGCCGACGCGACGCCAGAGCGCCCGGCCCCGCCGCCGCGGCCCCGGCAGGTAAGAGAGTGACCCGGTCCTGGGGGCACGAGGCGAGCGGCGGTCACGAGGGGCCTCGGGCTCCGGGATCCACAGCGCCGCACGTGTTCCGTGGGCCTCGGGCCGGGCCCGGGGCCGCGTTTGCGGCCGCGCCCCGACCCCGCCGCCCCTTGTGGCCGCCACGGCCCGCTACTTCCACTGTGTCTCCTGCTACGCCCCTAGACCTTTAGTCCTGCGAGCTTCTCGAGGCTCACACCTCAGGCTGGCGTCACAGGGAGTGGAATTCACTGTCTCTCATCGGGGGCATCCAGCCAGAATCTCGCAGGTTTCCTTGGCCACTCGGCGCCTCTCGTGCTGCCAGCACAACCCTCACCTGTGTCCTAGTGCAAGTTTCTACCTGACTAGGGCTGACTGTGGTCAAGTGGTTCCTGAGCTTTGTCTGGGCCAGCCAGGCAGTTGAGTGCACAGTGGTGTGAAGCCAAGGCTAAGTACCTAGGTATCCAGGAGCCCAGAGAGGATGGGTTGGAGCTCTTTGTTGGGTTACCTACTCCACTCATCTGAGTGACTGAACCATTCTGTCTTCCCATACTAGTGTACCGTCTTCCCATACTAGTGTACTCAGTGTCTAGGGTGGAAACCAGGACTCTGCATTTGATTGGAGGGAGACTGATGGCTGCTGCTCTTCCGTGGTCAGGCTCCCACTAGTGTAAAGCTGCCGCTGTGGCTGCCAGTTAATTACCTCCTTTGTGGGCAGTGGAGGCCAGCTCCAAACCACCTGCTGAGGATCCTGCTTAACACAGCTTCCTCCCAGAGCTGTCCTCCCCAAGTCCTGCTTTCCTGTGACCATAAAACAGAACACCTGAGTGCTCTCTGTCCTGGACTCTACCCAGTGGAATTGGAAAGTGGTGGTTTCCTTTGAGACAGTTTTCAGGTTGGTGCTAGCTCCACATTTAACTGCTTTGAATTCCTGAGCCTCCTGCATGCTGTGAGGCAGTTTGGCTAATGTTGATGTTTTGTTTTGTTTTTTGGTTGTTTGGGGCCTTGACCTCCACCCACATCCTTAGAGCTCTGCAACCTTAGAGCCAGAATTAAAGTGCGTGGTGCTCCAACCAGTGTCTTCAGAAGTTAATGTTTGGCTTCCGAAAGATCCAGCTTATAAATGGTGTGATGGGTAGGGCTGGGTGGTGGTGTGCTTATTTGCAAGGTCATCCACCTGCTGTTAGATGACTTTATATGCTAAAAGAAACTGCTTAGTTCTTAGAGACTTCCCACACAAGAGATAGATCTGCCCTGTTGTCCTTTCTTTTCACTGGAGTAGGGAGATGAGATATTCTTGAAAGGGGCTTTCTAGTCCTTTATTACTTTAAGTCTCAGCTCCTCTTGCTACCTGTATGGTTCACAAAAGTAGTCACTATGTGAACTCATGGTGCGGGGTGCCACTGTTCCTTCCTCTAGGATTGGAGACTTTGAGGCATTGTTCTCTTGGTGTCCTTTCAGCCTATCCTTACGTGGAGTCTATGTGAGGTTTCAGGTTTAATCTCAAAGCTAGACTTTACATCTTGATTGCTCTGTACATTGATGGCTGAGGAATGCCTTAGTAGTAGTTGTCTGTTAGAGAAGTACTAACTCATTTCCCAGCACGTGGTGTGCTTTTCGTCGATGCATTCAGGTGATGAGACCTCCTGTAAACTGCAGTTGCACACATGTTCAGGCTAAGTCTGTCCACCTGACTGGAATAACTACTTTCCCTCAGACCTGCAGCCTCACTCTGTTCTTCGTGCTGCTCCTCTGGAGGTTTCTGTCATCTAGGAGCAGTGGCTACTCTGCTTTATTCTTGGTAGCTCTTTCTGTAGTACTTTGTGTACTGAGTCCCTGAACTCTGTAAGCTCTAGGGATTGTAGAAGGCATTTTGCAGCCTGTGAGGTCACAGTGAACCACTGCTGAGGTGAGGCCACTGTCTTTTGTCAAATTCTTTGGATGTATTTTAGAATTTGGGTAAGTTCCCAAACTTCTGGGTTTTTTTCCTTTGTTTGTTTATTTGTTTTTTTTCTTTTGAGACAGGGTTTCTCTGTGTAACCCTGGCTGTCCTAGAACTCACTCTGTAGATCAGGCTGGCCTCGAACTCAGAAATCTGCCTGCCTCTGCCTCCCAAGTGCTGGGATTAAAGGTGTGTGCCACCACCACCTAGCAGAATCATTGTTTTTTGTTTTTGTTCTTGTGTTTGTGTTTTTCGAGACAGGGTTTCTCTGTGTAGCCCTGGCTGTCCTGGAACCCAATTCATGTTTTTTATTGGAGGTTGTCTTATGCATGTTAGGTGAACGCTCTCTTCTATGAGTTGCTGCAGCTCAGTCCCAAGAACCTTTTTGTTGTTTTGAGACAGGGTTTCTCTGTGTAACCCTAGCTGTCCTGGAATTTGTTCTGTAGACCAGGCTGGCTTCAAACTTACAGAGATCTACCTGTCTCTGCCTCCCAAGTGCTGGAATTAAAGGCATGTACCACCACAGCAGGGCAAATTTTATTTTACTTTGGTTTTCCTTCTCTGCATGTAAGTCTGTGTACCATGTGCATACAGTCCTTACAGAGGCCAGAAGAGGATGCCAGATCCTCTGAGCTGGACTCAGAGATAGTTGTGAGCCCACAAGTGGGAGTCAAACTTAGGTCCTCTGGAACAGCAATTGGCTAGCCTAATTACTGAACTATTTCTCCAACAACCTTTGTTAAAGAGAGGATTTGTTTATAGGCCCTATACTGTAGAGTACGGTTTAGCTGACAGCCTCTTCCATTGTGACTCCCCCTTCACGGTGTCCTGCCCTGTGGGCTTCAGAGCCATGGCCACGGAGGAGAAGAAGCCAGAGACAGAGGCTGCAAGAGCACAGCCCACTCCTTCCTCATCTGCCACACAGAGCAAGGTATGTCCCACTGGACCACTGCAGTCGACAGGCTGGAAAGATTCTCAGGGACATTATTTTATTAGTCCAGGCTTCTTTGCCCAGTGAGGTATCCTGCTGTGAGTTTCTGAGCACACAACAGTGGTTATACAGAGCAGCTAGGTGCCACACCAGGGAGTCCCAGACCTAAGATGGGGGTGGGGGGCTTTATCAAAAAGTACAGTTTGTTTTGAGGCAGGGTCTCCCTATAATCCTGGCTGGTGAGGAACTCAACATGTAGAACAGGCTAGTATTGAACTCATATAGATTCGCCTGCCTCTGCTCCCTCTCTCTTCTATGTGCTGGGATTAAAGACACGCACCACTATGCCAAAAACATTACAAAGTCTTGGTGTGCTAAGGTGGGGACTCTAGGGAAAGTAGGGGCTTTGAAGAGAAGTGATAGGCTCATGCTGACAGTTTAAAGGGTGACATTAGATAAGGTTGTAGTAACTTCTTGTGTATGAGTTTGGAACTAGCTAGTGCTTGATTATACTTTGGGTATCAAGTGAGTTGATCGGGTGGTGGTAGTTACCTCTGGCTAATCTGTACTGTTTCCTACAGCCCACACCAGTTAAGCCAAACTATGCCCTGAAGTTCACCCTGGCTGGCCACACAAAAGCTGTGTCCTCTGTGAAGTTCAGCCCCAATGGGGAGTGGCTGGCAAGTTCATGTGAGTATCCTTCAGTCCTTTGGCTGGTGGAGAGGCAGTCTGAGCTTTGTTGGAGGAAGGAGGATGAGGAGACTGGGCTGTGTTAGTTGTTACTGGTCTCTGGGTTGGTTAGCATTTGGCATGTTTGTATGAAACTACTGAAGTTATTGCCTGTTCATATGCTGTTGCCCCTCTGTGTGTCCACACTTAGTTCATTGAACAACCCAGGCCTTCCTTACTTACATGAATATACAGCCACAACTTCAGCTCCCTTTCATTCCTTTCAGCTGCTGATAAACTCATTAAAATTTGGGGAGCATATGACGGAAAGTTCGAGAAAACTATATCTGGTCACAAACTGGTAGGTTTCCTATTAGGTGAACTAGGTGTTGAGCAGGGTGGCTGGGTGCCCTGACTGTCCTGGGACTTATCAGGCTGGCCTTCAACTTGGAGATCTGGCTGCCTTTGCTTCCAACTCTCTAGTGCAGGGATTAAAACGTGTGGACCACTACCACTTGGCTTGTCAGAACTGTCTTTAAGTCTAGTGGGTGCAGGGTCTTCCTAAGTAGTCCAAGTTGGTCTGGAACTGCAATCCTCCTGCCTAAGAATCAGGCTTGCACTACAATACTTGGTTTCCTTATATTTTTAGTGCAAGCACAAACACTTTGAGCCTCCACAGGGGAGTGAGTCTTAAGTTTGGCAGAGCTGAAAGTAGTGGCCTTTTGCTCTGGGCCAGGTGTTTTGTGATGCTAACACTGGCTGGATTTCCTAGCAGAATGCTATATAAATTGGTAGGGCTGGTCATTTTGGATTTTGTCCCTCAAGGTGGTAACCAAGTGTGTGTGTGTTTTTTTTTTTTCCCCCCTTCCCAAGGGAATATCTGATGTAGCCTGGTCATCAGATTCTAACCTCCTTGTGTCTGCCTCTGATGATAAAACTTTGAAGATTTGGGACGTGAGTTCCGTAAGTGACACTGGTCTCCCAGGGAGTGCCCATAGTTGAGAAGAGTTGGCTGTGTGGATGGCTGGTCTTGGGTAGGTCTTCTGATTTGCTAGAAGCTTGTATCTGGGGATTTAGCCCTTGGAAGTCACAGGCCTTGGTATGCTGTGTGTGCTCTAGGGAAAGTGTCTGAAGACCCTAAAGGGCCACAGTAACTACGTCTTCTGCTGCAACTTCAACCCCCAGTCCAACCTCATCGTCTCAGGGTCTGTAAGTGCGTGGGCTTCTCCTCCAAGGGTGATGTGTACAGTGTCATATTTTGGTGTTTGGTTGGGGTAGGCAGTTTGGGTTCTGGGTCTCAGATCACACTGTTGCTGTTCCTGTTCCTGTAGAGTCACTTTAATGTCCTGTCTCACCTTTAGTTTGATGAAAGTGTGAGGATATGGGACGTGAAGACAGGGAAGTGCCTCAAAACTTTGCCTGCCCATTCGGACCCAGTCTCAGCCGTAAGTCTTGAGTGCTCAGCAGAAGTTCCTCTAGATGGGTTAACTTGATTTGCTCACATGTAGCATCCAAGTGACCAGAGGCCAAGATATCTCTTGGCCCTGTGTGCTATGGTAGGTGGTGGGTGGAGTATAGTGGGGAGCACCATGGGGTTCTTTGTGGGCTGGGAGGTAGTGACAGGGATTCTCAAGGAGGGTGTCCTTGAATTGGCTTTTTCAGAATGGGGGGTGACAGTTTGGAGAACAGGAAGCAATGAGAATTTTGAGTGAGTGTGGTAGGATCCCAGGGTTTCTATTTTTCTGATAAAACACAGTGACCAAAAGCAACTTGGAGTGTCTTAAGTTTGTGTTATTGTTGCTGTGATGAAATACCACGACCAAAAACAAATTAGGGAGGAAAGGGTTGATTTACCTTACCTTTCCAAATTGTAGTCCATCACTGAAGGAAGTCAGGGCAGGACCTCAAGCAGGGCTGAAACTTGGAAGCAAGACTGATAGAGAGTCCATAGAGGAGTGAGTGAGTGAGTGAGTGAGTGAGTGAGTGAGTGAGTGAGTGCTGCTGTCGGGCAGTGCTGGCACTCAGGAGGCAGGGGCAGGCCTGATCTACAGGGTGAGTTCTAGGACAGCCTGGGCTACACAGAGAAACCTTGTCTCTGAAAAAAGTGAGTGCTGCTTACTGGCTTGCTTTTCATGGCTTCCTCAGCCTGCTTCATATAGAACCCAGGACCACCAGCTCATTCTGCTGGGCCCTCTCCCATCAATCACTCATTTAAGAAAAACGTCCTGCAGGCTTGCCTATAGCCCAATCTTACGAAGGCATTTTCTCATTTGAGGCTTCCTCTTCTCTAATGACTCTAGCTTGTGTCAAGGTAACATAAAACTAGACAGTACAAGAAGGAAAAAGTGGTCTCTTTTTTTGAGGGTCTCTAGCCCTGACTATCCTAGAACTCAGTATGTAGGCCAGTCTGGCCTTGAACTCATAGAGATCTATCTGCCTTTGTGTCTTAGGATTTTTATTGTTGTGAAGAGACACCGTGACCACAGAAACTCTTATAAAGGAAAACATTTAATTGGGGCTGGCTGACAGACAGTTGAGTGGTTTAGGGCATCATCATGGTGGAAACATGGGGCATGCTGGCAGACATCATGCTGGAGAAGGAGCTGAGAATTTTACATCCAAATGAGCAAGCAGCAGAAAGAGAGTGACACAGGGCCTGGTTTGAGCTTCTGGAACCTCAGTCACCCCTCCTAAACATACTTCTCCAGCAAGGTCACACCTCCTAGTAGTGCCATTCCCTATGAGCATATGGGGGCCATTTTCATTCAAACCACCACACTCTGCCTCCTGAGTGTTGGAATTACAGGTGTGCCTCACCCCTGCTCAGTAGATACATATTCTTTATTTACATTTCAGGTCTCCCCTCCAGAAACCCCCTGCCTCTATGAGGGTGTGTGTCCCCCAACCCCTCTCCAGCCCTGGCATTCCCCTGCACTAGGGCGGGCATTGAACCTCCTCAGGACCTAGGGCCGTTCCTCCCACTGATGTCCAACAAGGCCATCCTCTGCCACATAAGTGGCTGGAGCCATGGGTCCTTCCATGTGTACTCTTTGGCTGGTGGTCCAGTCCCATGTTTGCCCCTTACCCTATTATGTCTTAGAATTTGTTTCGTATATTAAAAATAGAAATAAATGTGGACAGTTGTATTGCCTTGACCTAAGGAAGGAGCTCTAAATAACTGACAGTTGTGGTTGAGTAGCTGTTCAGGATCTGGCATGCACATGTCAACAGGAGAAAGTGACCTCTGGCTCCAGTGCTTTAGAGACAAGGCTGGCCCATCAGATCTATGATGGCAGAGTCCCTGGAACCTGATGGCTGCTTGTAAGTTTCTTTATATGCACGTGAGCCCAAGAAGCTGAAGCTGGAACATTTCTCAATCTCATCACCATACCATGCATTGAGAGTTCATTTGTTTTTTTTTGTTTGTTTGTTTGTTTGTTTGTTTTTTTTTCGAGACAGGGTTTCTCTGTGTAGTCCTGGCTGTCCTGGAACTCACTCTGTAGACCAGGCTGGCCTTGAACTCAGAAATCCGCCTGCCTCTGCCTCCCAAGTGCTGGGATTAAAGGCGTGTGCCACCACTCCACTGCCTAGCCCTGGTACTAACAGTTAAGCAGGGCTGGATTGTGACCCAATATTTGGTACATAGGAAGGGTGCTTGCCCAGCATGCACCAGTCCTTGGATTCCATCTCCGGTATTGTATAAAACACAGGCATGATGTTACAGGCTTGTAACCCCAATACTTCGGCAGAGGCAGGAAGATTAGGAGTTAGAAGCTATAGCTACATAGTAGATTCAGAATCAACCATAGCTACATGGTCCTGTCAAAAAAAAAAAAAATAAGACAAACACTTAAAACAGTAAGTTATAAGGGCCTAGAGTTACCTAAAGGACACCAGGGACTCACAGAGAAATTTGGATAGTGGCCTGAGCGTCTCCTCTGAGACACAGTTTATGGTGGTCTGGCTCTCTCAGTGCTGTGACTATATATCACTGAGCATCTAGATTGGCGGTAATTTAGATATCAGAAACTCAGGCTGATGAGTGAGCACAGAGCACCTGTGGACCAATCTCTCCTGATTTTGAGCTCTTGCTTTTTGCTGGTCAGAAAGAGAAGGCACCACCTAAGTTATATTAGCTTTGTCAGGTTGTTAGGTACTCAAAGGGGATTGTGGTGAGCTCTGTGGGCAGGATGCCCTCAGGATCCAAAGACACATACTACTGATTAGAAATCAGCTTCTCTTCCTCTAATTTGTAGGTTCATTTCAACCGTGATGGATCGTTGATCGTTTCCAGTAGCTATGATGGCCTCTGGTAAGAGAGTCTTCGTGCAGTGAATGGCTTGTTGTTCTCTTTATGGCCTGTTGTGTTGTTCCAGCTCTGTAGTGCATCAAAAAGAGGGGACATGTGCCTTCTCATATTCCAGAAGCATGTGCACCACTGGTTACAGGTCATTGACAGACCTAGTACAGAGTTCAGGGGATGAAAAGCTATGAAGGAGCTGGTGGAAATGGTGATGATAGGTGAGGCCACCCAGGGCAGAGTGAGAGCTGTGAGCTCCTTGCATTCTCTGAGTCTTCCCTTTCAGGTTGTACAAAGTGAATTAAAGGGCTGAGCCCTTGTGGTAAGTGCAGTGGTGCTGTTCACAGATCCCATGAGCTCCGGGTAAGTGAACCACCAAATCCCTTGTGTGAAAGAGTGAAGCCAGAGTGATCTGTGCTGAGCTTTCAGCAGTGGACGGCATTGTAGGCATGACTGTTAGGTAGAAGTACTTAGGGTTCTTTAGAAGACAAGGTAGAACATAGGTCACAAGAGGCAGGCTTGGGGGAACAGTGCTATGTACTTGCACTTGAAGCTTGGAGACCCCATAACTGAATATGTGTTGATGTTCTGTGTTGATAGAGAGCAGGGTAAGTAACATAGTAGGTAAGTGAAGCACACTGTTGGTGTGTGGCGGGGTGATAGGCTTGCTGAATACTCACTCAGGGCTTTGGCTTGAGGTTAAGAAGACTTTGCTTGGATGCTATTAAAATGTACCTAAAATGAAGTGTTTAGACAGGGTGGGTAAGTGACGTCTGTGCAGCAAAATTCTCAGAATCGATTTGAAGGACAGGACAGGGAAGAAGGGCCTAGAGTGAACCAAAGGAACTAGAAACTTCTGTGCCCCAGGCAGCACTGCCACCAAAAGGCAGGAAGGAGAACCTCGACATAACAGAGAAGGTGACTTAACTTAATATTTCAATGCTGCTGCAGATGGAGCTGAGCCTTGTTGCAGTTGCTCAGTTGGAGCTCTGCCACATTTGACTGCACAGGGCCGGCTGGGACTTAGTTAGCCAGTTGGCAACATTGTTTGTTTCCTGGCTACATGCAGAGATCATTGATTTATATGAATTAAACATTTCTTTTTTGGGGGTGGCATAAACTTTAGCAAAAGGGCAATTCTTTCGAAAGATAAGTCCATTAAAGTTTGTTTCAGTTGGGCTAGTCCTGTGTGTGCTGGTGTGCTCCCATTGCCATAGGCAGAGCGGCCCAAGAGACCCCAGGTAGAAGTACACTTGAAAGGAAGACAGAAAAATGGTGGAGTGGAAAGAAACAGGAAACAGTTATGTAAGATGTGTTTTGTTAAGGTAGAGCTAAAAATTAAGACTAAAGGTGAGCAAGACTAGCAGTAGAGCAAGACTAGCAGTAGAGAGGTGGGGGTGCCCTGAGTTCACAGGGGAAAGAAACAAAAACTAAAAAGTTGTTTATGTGGTCCTTTCCCCCTTGCTGCATTGAATTCTTGCCATCCTTACTTGTCACTTGGGAAGTAAAGGTGAGCATAAGTACAGCCAGTAAGCGACAGGCCAGAACAGCTTCTAAGTCTGCTCTGCCCAGCCTCTCTGGAACCTCTGGACCTGCCGTCCAGCATGAAGGGTTACGTTTGCCAGGGTTCATGGTAGCTGCTCTTCTTACCTGGAGCATGAACCAGGTAGATGATGGGAAAGATCTCTGTTAATAGTGAAGTGGTAGGGATATGAAGAAATGCTATGATAGGAGAAGGCGGGAGCCATGGAGACCAAGACTGCTGGAGTCCACAGTCTGCAGAGTTCAGGATGGAGTCAGTATCAGTCACCGAGCCTATGTGGAAAATAGATTAGATTTCAGTTCCTGAGTGTTTTGCTTATTCTACAAAATTGAATTTAAAAAGACAAAGAACAACAACAACAACAAAAAACCCCAAAAAACCCACATGGGCTGGAGAGATGGCTCAGCAGTTAAGAGCACTGACTGCTCTTCCAGAAGTCTTGAGTTCAATTCCCAACAACCACATGGTGGCTCACAACCATCTGTAGTGGGATCCGATACCCTCTTCTGGTGTGTCAGAAGGCAGCGACAATGTTCTCATATACATAAAATAAATCTTAAAAAATAAAGAAACACAGGATCCCAGTCATGGCAGCTTATGCCCGTTGTCTAGACACTTAGGGCTGAGGCATGAGGATCAAAGTAAAATAGAGCATGCATAGAAAAGTCAGTGGGCCTATGCTGAGAGGACTGAGCAGAGAGCAAGGAAGGATCAGACCCGCTGGTCCCAAGAGTGGAAGCCCTGGGGAGAAGCTGGTGTTGAGATTGTGTGTGAGTCTGCTGGTTGTTGGGAAGAGAGTCTGATTACCTCACTTTGGAGAATGGGTCAGGGCCTGGCCTGGGGGAGGCTGTAGATACAATAACTGCATGGGAGGGCAGCTTGGAAAGCAGCACAGCAAAGAGACAGTGTCCCTGTTTCTGACTGCTGAAGAAGGGTGTGGGTGGTCAGTAAAAGTCACAGACCGTGTAGCTGGAACCATGTCCTCAGGGATAGTAGTTTCTGAACACGTTCCCTTACAAACCTACAGGGATATCCAGTAAATGGTACAGGCATCATTTTGTAACAATTTCATCCACCTAACAGCACACTGGCAATTGATGACTCTTAAATATATAGAGAGGACAGGCATCCTTTGTTTGCTTGTTTGACACAGGGTTTCTCTGTGTAACAGAGCTTTGTCTGTCCTAAAACTCACTTACTAGACCAGGGCTGGCCTCATATTTACATAGATCCACCTCTGATGCTTGGATTAAAGATGTGCCCACTACTTACTGCTCAGCTTTTTTGTTGTTTGCTGTGCTGCCTGCCCGCCCCCACCCCCATACACATATACACAGGGTTTCTCTGTGTCCTTTTGCTGTCCTTGAACTTCCTCTGTAGACCAGGCTGGCCTTGAATTTGTCTGTTTCTGTCTCCTGAGTGCTAGGATTAAAGGGGTGCACCGTTACCATTTTTAAAGTTTTATTTATTTTATGTATGTGAGTACACTATCACTCTCTTCAGACACACTGGAAGAGGGAATCGGATTCCTTTACAGGTGGTTCTGAGGTACCGTGTTGTTACTGGGAATCAAACTCAGGACCTCTGGTAAAGTTGCCAGTGCTCTTAACCGCTGAGCCATCTCTCCAGCCCTAACTTTTATCTTTAGAGACAGGGTCTCTACAATCCTAACTGGAGGACAGGTGTCCTCAGGTGAAGTCCACCCTTGTGTGCACATGGTGTTCTCACTCAGTCTCTAGAGACAGAGTAATTGTTAAAGCTGTGGGTGAAGGCTGAAGTGCAGAAGTATGGGAATTGGGAGAAATGCCCCCCAGAACTCAGTGGGCTAGGTGATGGCGCTCACCAGCAATTGACTTTCTCATATTGTTATCTTCTTGCTTGACAGCCGAATCTGGGACACTGCCTCTGGCCAATGTCTGAAGACGCTCATTGGTGAGTGCTCTGTTTTGTAGGGGATTGTGGAGGTGGGTGTCTGCCTTGTCCTGGTGGGCCTTCTAGAGTATGTGTTTTCAGAAAGTCGTGTTTTCAGAAAGTCATCTTTTCCTTCTGGCCTGGGCTCCATTACTCTGCAGGACTCATAGCACCTTTCTTCCTGACTAATAAAGCTACCCATGGAACTTGTCCCCTTTCTCTCGTGCTCATGGGGTTGGTCCTTGACTTGTTTTGCATTGTTGAGTAGTGTCTGTAGCTCTTTGGGGCCCTGCAGCCTCTATCTGTGTTCATCTGCTTTAGCCTGCTGGTGGTCCCTTCCTTCCTTCCTGGAGTTGGGGATACATGTTCACTACTAGTGTGTACTGCAAGAAGGGCAGGATGGGTCTGGGCTCACAGGTGAGTGGGCAGTGGGGTTGGGAGGGTGTTTCTTGGCTATGCTGGAGTTCAGAACTTCCGATGACCTTCTTCTTTATCAGTTTGACTTCCTGGGGTAGATAGGCCATTGTGGTAAGTTGCTGCCTCCTTAAACTATTAGGGAAACCAGTGTAACTATTCTGGCCTGCCAGGTTGCTAGGATAGAATGCCAGAGTTAGCAGAGAAGACAGTTGTAGTTTAGGTGGCCAGGCAACATGGCGTGGGTATGGTGACTTCTGATATCACTCTAGTCTGCAGATGGCATGTATACCCTCGTGTTTCTCTGTGCCCAACTCTTTTTTTTTTTTTATTAGATATTTTCTTTATTTACATGTAAATTTCTCCTTTCCCAGTTTCCTCTCCAAAAAACAAAGAAACAAACAAAAACAAACCCCTGTTGCCTCCCCCTTCCCCATGCCTGCCACCCCACCCTCTCCCACTTATTGGCCCTGGCATTCCCCTACACTGGTGTACAGAACCTTCACAGGGCCAAGGTCCTCTCCTCCTGTTGATGTTTGAATTTGCAATCCTCTACTATACACATGATGCCAGAGCAATCAGACCCCTCCATGAGCAGTCCTTTGTTGGTAGTTGAGACCCTGGGAGCTCTGAGGGTACTAGTGAGTTCATATTGTTGTTCGTCCTAAGGGGCTGCAAACCCCTCAGCTCCATAGGTCCTTTCTCTAACTCCTTCACTGGGGACCCTGTACTCAGTTCAATAGATGTCTGTGAGCCTCTACTGTGCCCAACTCTTAACGACATGCTCACATTTAACACCCCCGCCCCTCCCCCTCAACCATCACCTGTGTGATGTTTTCTCCAAAACAGCCACTTACTATAGCTGTGGGTGGATAGTCTTCATAAGTTTGGGGACACAGTCACTGGGATAATGGCTTTTAAGCTTTTCTTGCTGTGTGTCCACTCTTCGGGCTTACTGATTTTTCAGAGCAGTCACAGATGTCAGGTAGTAATGTTGTCCTGTCTTTACCACCCCCCTTCCCAATCTTCTCTTCCAGGTACCTCTCTGGTGCTAAGTTATGCAGCAGCTATTCCAACACACCCCTAGTGCTTGTGTTATCAACACTTGTGAACATCTGCTACTCTGTGTCATCCTTAGTTCACAGGATAGCATCTTAGCTACAGAGGTCAGCTAGCTAGAAAGCTGCATAGCAAATGTAGTCACCCCTTAGCATCTGGGAGAGGGTTCTAAGACTTTGCATTGATCCAAGTCCCCCAATGCTCAGGTCCCTTCTGTGAGATGGTACAGTGTGTGCATGGGATTTCTATACTTTGTACTGTGGTTTAAGTCTTGGGGTGCTTTAAAACACTGGGTCTACAGATGTACCATGCCAGGAGGTAGTGGTTGCTGTTGGAATGATGTGCAGATACACATCCAGTTTAGATGCAGCCATCACAGGCAGCTCCAAGAGGTTGCCACAGGGTGGGGAATGCTAGAGTTGGTCATACTTACTTCAGTTAAGCAATTGTTGGCCTACAGAACAGTAAAATTCAGTTTCTTTGGTTTTGTGGTGACCTCCCCCCAATACCCCCTTCTTCCCCTCCAAACATACAGGATTTCTCTGTGTAGCCATGGTTGGGATGGAGCTCATTTTGTAGGCCAGACTTGTCTTGAACTCACAGAGTTCTAGAGTGCTGGGATTAAAGATTGCAATAACAGGCCCAGCAAAATCTGTGCTTTCTCTGTTTTTTTTTTATTGGTCTGTGTGTGACCCCCAGTATACACATATACATGTGCTTGTGCATATTTCTCCCTGTGTCACAGCACATGCGTGGAGGTCAGAGAAAGCTTTTTGGAGTTAGAGTCTTCTCTTGTGGGGCTGTCAAGTCTGTGCAGCGAGTGTATGAGTCGTCTCTACAGCCCTGGGTTTTGAAACTTGGAGGTGCTTTGTTTTCTATCTTTGTTGACTAAGCTCTGGTCTAAGAAGGGCAACCAGGTGCATGGGCAGGATTTAGATTTGGACAGGCAATGCTCAGTAAGGCCTAGATTGAGGTAGGCAGGCTTATTTGGCCCAAGGTCGATTTCTCTTCTCATCTTCAGGTTTGGACAGTAAGGTTTAGACATTTCTTTTGCAGGGGGTGGGGGGCTGTTGAGACAGATTTTCCTTCTTTTTTGTTTTTTTCAAGACAGGGTTTCTCTGTAACCCTGGCTGTCTGGGAACTCACTCTGTAGACCAGGCTGACCTCGAACTCAGAAATCCACCTGCCTCTGCCTCCCAAGTGTTGGGATTAAAGGCGTGTGCCACCACCGCCCTCCGAGACAGATTTTCTTTATATTCCTGCCTGTCTTGGTACTCACTCTGTAGGCTATGGCTGCCTCAAACTCTGAGATTTGCCTCGACTCTGCACCCCAGAATGCTGGGTGGGATTAAAGGTGTGGCACAGGTTAGTGATTTTGGCAGGCGTCTGTTTCAGAGGTGGCCTGGGAAGGCACACAGGTGTTGCTCCATGTCAGCTGAATTAATAGCCTTATGTAGCCTAGCTGGCCTTACTCTCTCGTGTCCCTTTCAGTGTTTGTGACCAGTCACGAGAAACGGAGCCCCCTGCAAACCCCCCGTGGTAATGTGTGTCAGGATACACCAGCCTTTTGTATGCACACTTTTAAGGCCTAGTATGCTTCCTTGGCTGGCCAGGCAGGCCTACCTCAGGATATGTTCCTTTTACCCAGGCAGCTTCCTCACCCCACCCCACCCCACCCCCGCCCCCCAGGGGCCCACTGTGCAGAAGGATATGACTTTGTTGTGCCCTGGAAAGCAACTTTTATGTGGGCAATTTGTTGGAGGCCTGACTCCTCAGCAGTGCAACACCCCAGCCTCGACCCCGCCTGCCAACTGCTGAGGCTGTAGTCACAACCTTGTGTTCAGGAGGCAGAGGCAGGGCTGTCAGGACAGGAGAACTGCTTGACTGAAGAATGAGAAGGAGGGTCTCTAAGACCATTCTAGGTCAGGCAGCTTTCTTCAGGGGATCAGTTGTTCAGCATTGCTGGAGAGCTTTGGGCCTCCTTCCGTATGTGGTGGAGGCTTGTATTGGCAGGGCACTGGGTGAAGTTATAAGAAGGTGAACGGCCTGGAAAGGTGATGGGATGTCAAAGCTCTCTGGTGTTTTTGTAGAGTGATGGTGGCAGGGCCCCCACACAATCAACATGGGAGCTGACTTGCATCTTGACTCTGACAAGGCTCAGCCTGTTTTTCTTTGTAGATGATGACAATCCTCCAGTGTCCTTCGTGAAGTTCTCTCCAAATGGCAAATACATCCTGGCTGCAACTTTGGACAAGTGAGTGCTTCAGTTCCCTGAGGAGTGAGCTCACAGCCTTTGTTGGTGGGGTTCCTCTCCTGTCTGTCTTCTCCCAGTTGTCCAGTTGAACTCTTTTACATTTGCCTTAGAGTTTGTTCCTGTGTTGTGGGCTGAGGGGTTGAAGAAAGGACTGTCTACTCTAGCTAGTTTTAGTATGAGAAGGATTTGAGGCCTAGTCTGTTCCTGCCAGTTCCCGGTCTCTGAGCATCTTCATGTAGCAGAATCTCATTGCCATATATGATGACTCCCACTTAGGTGCTCAATTAAGCCGGCACACACTGTACAAGGTCTCCAGTGAACCATGCCTAGTTGGCTCTTGAGAGCTGCCTGATTGGCATTATCCTGGTTAGCCTTCCACTTTTCCCCAAGGTCGCCATGAGTCTCTTCCTGTGGCATCTGCATTGGATGTTTTTGGAGCCAACATAGTTTTTCACATTCTGCTTCTGGCTAACTGCTAGTTTTGGGAAGACAGCCAGCAATCTGTTTCTTCAGTCTGTCTGAGCTACAAGTACTAGGGTCCTGTGTTTGCTCTTGTGTGTCACACGGAGTGGCTGAGCTTGGTGACCTAGAGGATCTTCTGTCCTGACCGACACATATGGTTATTGGAATATGGTGGCATCAGGGGAGGCAGGGCGTGCCAACGATGGCCTGCCCCTCACTCCCACTCTCTGTCTTTCAGCACACTGAAGCTCTGGGACTACAGCAAGGGGAAGGTGAGCTTCAGGCATGTGGCTAGTCTGGCCTGCATGCCAGTCCCAGGTAACAGGTTGAGGGTGGTATAGATGACCCATGAGTTGCAGCAGGAGGGACTCAGCCATCCTTTTTTGATGAGCAAGTATGGTACAACTCCCTTTAAAGACATATTTTATGAATGACCATTCCTAGGTCAAAGTCTGGGCCTTGTGTATGTCTAGAATATTTTCAGAATATGTTCATTCAGTGGTCAGATGTGTATACATCTGAAATTTGGAATCCTCTGGAATGAAAGCTAACCACAGGTGCTAACAATGCCCACTTACCTTTTCAGTGCCTGAAGACATACACTGGCCACAAGAATGAGAAGTACTGCATATTTGCCAACTTCTCTGTCACAGGTGGGAAGGTGAGTTTCCACTGATTTGCTGTTACCCTGCTAGCTCTCTAAGAGGCCACCCACCACAGGTGGCCTTTTGTCTTTATGAAGCATCCCTAAGCCTATGGAACAAACCACACAACCCACACTTGTCGTTTTGGATGGAGCTGTGGTGTCTTGCACTTGGATATGGTTGAGGATCTAAGAGCAGGTGGTGACTGGATAGATCCACAGATGAGGGTGGCATGGGAGGCATTTAGTGTGCCCCCAAATTGGGGGGAATAGGTGTTAGAGTGATACCAGCCAGCTTGCCTGTGCTACCTATTCAGCATATAACCTGATGCCTTTCTTGCCTGTCCTCACTGGCTGCCTGTTCGCTGCTGCAGTGGATTGTGTCTGGTTCTGAAGATAACCTGGTGTATATCTGGAATCTGCAGACCAAGGAGATTGTGCAGAAGTTGCAGGGTCACACAGGTAGGCAGTCATTGCAGATAGACCATGCGGGTGGGTGGGGCCACATGGGTGGGTGGGGCCAGACAGGGGAACCCCTCAGCTCCCCAAGGTGCTTGGTTGTCTCTGGGGTTTAGGGACATACAGCAGGTGTTGCTATTCTGCTCTCCCTGCCATCCCAGCCCTGCAGCCCTGAGAAGGCATATGATCAGCCTAGGAAGCTGCCAAGGGCTCTTATCTAAGGTCCTGGGCATGGTTGGCTTTTGAGTCTTAAGTCAGACTCAAGCTTCCTAGGAGTATAGCTTGTTTTCCTCACTGGAGAGACTAGGACACCATGAATATGGAGAGTGTCTAACTCACTTTTCCTGGAGGTTCAGCCTCTTTCCGAGATGCTGGTTTTCTGTCTCCTGGGCAAAGCTTAGCCTTGAGTGAGTCCAGCTCTGGAGTTAACTCATTCTAGTTCTTACCTGTCCACTTTCTGAAGTGGGGCAGGGATATCATGTGTTCCTTTGCAGCCCTAAGGAGTGGAGGGCTCTTTTTCTGAAACAGCAGTTGTCTTCAGTTGGGAATGGCTTGGTCACACTTGCTGTGGAACCTGAGCACCCAGAGAGCAAGCAGAGTTAGTGGACTTCATGCCATGTTATTAATGCCAGTATCCCTGCCCAGGTGTATGGTTACCTCATGCTCAGGTAGAACAACCTCATGAATAGTAGTATGCAAGTGGGTGTAGTCAGCCCTGAGACCACTGTAGACAGGAGTGAGGACCCTGCTGGATACCCACCAAGTGTCTTGTGCCCAACAGAGCAAGGCTAAGTGCTTGTTACTATTCCTGGCATTCTGAGCATTCCCCCAAGTCCTGTGGTGCTCCCTGTGCTCCTCAGTGCAGAGTGGCATGTGCTACTACTGCTTATCCTGGAGTAGCGCCCTGACTAACTTTGCTTTCAGATGTTGTGATTTCCACGGCTTGTCACCCGACAGAGAACATCATTGCCTCAGCAGCGTTAGAGAATGACAAAACAATCAAACTGTGGAAGAGTGACTGCTAAGTCCTGGCTCCATGGGAGACTTCAGGAAGCCACCTGGATTGGCAAGAAACACATGTGGGGCAGAGGCATGGGACCAGGCTGGGTTGACAGGCCTGGTGCACCTCCTCTCTGAAGATGTAGGGTCAGGGGAGTGCACACTACCGAGTCTTGATAGCCACTGTGATATTTCTTGCCAATTCTGTCTCTGTCTGGGGAAGTTCCTGGTCTGTTCTGTGCTCAGAGGCGACAAATTTTTAATTTTTTATTACAAGAGTGAGTTCAACTCCTCATGGGTTGTTTTTCTCTGTAATTGTTGTTTTTGGTATTGTATTGCCCAGTGCACACACTGGAACAGGACCTACAACCCTACGCCCATCCTCTGCCTCCAGCCCTGGCCTGCTTGTTCAATTTCCCTGCCTGTAATAGTACCCAATGTGCTTCCATGAGTTTCTGGAAACACAGAAAGGTTGTAAGTTGTATCCGTGTCAAGTCCCTTTGTTTTTTTTTGGAGTTCATGGGTCAACACTGACCTCTCAGTGGTTGCAGTGTCTCCTTGTCTCACTGGTATCACTCAGTAAGCTACACACACTGTAATAAAAGGTGGGTATGGACTGGGTGTGGCCCTGAGTTCTGACCAGAGTTCTTCCACACCTGGCTTTGAGAAAGCTCCCTCCCCTCCTGGCAGGAGTTGGAAAGGTCTCTGGGAGGATGGATCCTTGCTGTGCCTCTTCTTCCCATTGGCCTGTGGGCACTGAGTGTTTGGAGAGGAAGAACCTCAGTTGAGAAAGAGTGGAAGGAAGTCTTGGAAAGGCACCATGTAGTGAGATTCTGGACCTCTTTATTCTGTGAGAGGCTCAGGGTCACCCGTGCAGGAGGGAGTTCAATTTGGTGCTTCCCCCAAGCCTCCTGCCTTGGCCTCTAAACCCACCATACCTCTTAGCTCCCACCCCAAATGGATCCTCAGGTGACCAGGACTGGAAAGAGGTGATGGCCAAGCTCAGAACTGCATGGCATTTTCACAATTGCTGCTGGCAGAACCCAGGGTGACCTAACATGGAGCGGACTGCAGAAGTTCTGAGTCCACATGGGTGGGTGAGGCTGCTGAGCACAGGTGCGGGTGGAAAGGAGATTCTGGGTTTGATCTGGTTGCGGCACCTGTGAGGCCAACACTGATATGTATTGAAGCCAGGTTACCCAGATTGGTAGCTGCTCTCCTGCCTTTGCAGAGGCCTGTCCCCAGCTGTGGTCCTGCTAGCCCTCCCTCCACTTCAGTGTGAAGAATCCAAAGGGGTTGGAAAAGGAACCCCGTACATTGTCCCTTTCTTGAGGGAGATGATGTACACATGGGCCAGCAATTGAAGAAGCCATCTTAAAGAGGGTGGCTTGTCACACTGACATGGGTGTGTTGCTGGGGTCTCTGGAGGGGCAGAAAGGTCATTGCAGCTGTGGCCTGGTGTGCGGCCCCTCCTGAGGGAGCACAGTATCCCCAAGTATAGTTTATTTTTTCTACAGTTGAACTCTGTTGTAGATTTATGTAAAAATACATTCTCTTTTTAAAAATAAAGATTTTCATGCCTTGTAATTTTGTTCCATATAAGTTCTTTTTTAAAGGAATTCATTTTGTGTGCATACATTGGTTGTGTGTGTGGAGATCAGAGGACAACCTGTCATTCCCCCCTACCATGTGGGTCCTGGGAGTTCACCAGGGTTAGGCCACTTGGCTGGCACTTAATAAAGAGTTTAGCAGAACAGGCAGTGGAAGAGCACACCTTTACTTCCAGCACTCAGGAGGCAGGGTCTTAAGTTCAAGGCCAGCCCTGTCCCCAGAGCTAGTGCCAGGATTATACAAACCAAAGGGTTTTTTTTTTTTTTTTTTTTTTTTGAGACTTGGTTTCTTTGTGTAGCCCTGGCTATCCTGGAACTCACTCTGTAGACCAGGCTGGCCTTGAACTCAGAAATCTGCCTGTTTCTGCCTCCCAAGTGCTGGGGATTAAAGGCATGCACCACCACTGCCAGTGGAATTTTTTTTTTTTTAAATGTTTTAGTCAGGCAAGGTGATGCATGCCTATAATCCTAACACTAGATACTGAGAGTTCAAGACCAGCCTGGGCTGTGTAATGAGATCCAGTCTGAAAAGCAGCTTTTTTTTTTTTTAAGTGCACGTGGGTACCTGCAGCTATTCTTCGGACAGAAGAGGGCATTGGACCCCATTACAGATGGCTGTGAACCACCATGTGGTTGCTGGGAATTGAACTCCTGAAGAGCAGTCAGTGCTCTCAACTGTTAAGCCATCTCTCTAGTGCCCCTACTCTCCCCCTCCCCCCAAAAAAGTTTGCTTTTCTTTTTGGTAATGTGCATATATGTTCATGAGTGTGTAGAGTGATGCCTGATACCTTCCTTGATAGCTCCCCACCTCAGTAGCTCTCTTACTTAAACCCAAAGCTTTCCAATTTGGCTAGTCTAGCCAGACAGCATAACTCTGGGGGCCTTGCTAGTTCGGGGAGGGAAGGGAGGCTGCTGTGCCAACCCTGCATTTACACACGTAAATGCTAGGGATCCACACTGATTCTCATGTCTATGTGGCAAGTACATTATCCACTCAGCTGTCTTCCCTGCTCTCAAATCTGCCTAATTTACTTTTGATGGCGGGTTTAGTGTAAATCTCTGAAATACAGTGCCATGGATACTGTGTCAGTAGCCTTAGAATAAGTGGTTTTGGAACTGGGCACCAGCAGCTGTTCATGCAACGTTGCACTAACTGAATGGCTTTATATGGATTTCTGCTGGGTGCCTGTGTTGTTGGTGTACGCGGGCTATGACCTTTTCTGGGCAGACATGAACCAAAGTCTACTTACTAAGGCTAGAGAACTATGGTCTGACCAAAGTAACAATTCTATTAAAATCCAACTTGATTAGTATCAAACCAGCCTGCCCAACCTGAGTGACAGCCCTGGAGCTCCCTAAGCCACCCAGAGGCAGGGGGAGGCACAAATGGGAGTCTGCTTAGCATTTTTAAAAACGCATGTTGGCACACATTAATCCCAGGTGTGGGACCCATGGATCTCCGTCAGTTCAGGGCCAGCTTCCAGGATAGCCAAAAAGTATTTGCTTTATGTATGAGTGCTTTGTGTTTGTGTCCCGTGGGTGTGGTGGCTGTGGAGGCTAGAGGAGGGTGTCTGATCCTGTGTGGTGGCTGTAAGTGGCCTTTTGGGTTCTGGAAGAGCAGCTAGTGCTCTTGAACCTTGAGCCATCTCTCCCAGCCTCTCCCTAGCAATTGTGCAGTTTTGGGGAGGAGCCTTATGAGTCCTGTAGCTTTCAGCTTATTGGGACTAAGTTTCTTTTTGGAGTTCATGAGCCACCCCCCCATCTTCCAAGAGGTGTGTTGCTCCATGGCCCAATGCCTTAAAGGTTTCCACCTTCCATTTGGCAAAGAGCTGTGTTCTACCCTTGGTTATGGCCACATGGGGCTGAGTATGACTTTCCACATGTCTGCCTGTCAGTTCTACCCCAAACAGGTCCTGTGGGCTCCTCTGTGAGGAGGGCTGCTCTAGCACCTTTGTGAGTAGACCCGTTCATCCCCAGGGTGTATCAGCTTTGAAACTCCTTGGTGTTTTTTAGGGTTTGTTTTAAAATAACCTCAAAGTGTGCATATTTTGAAATAAGGCACGCAGAGATGACATTCCACAGCTAACATCTTGAGAAATACTTTGAAGTATAGTCCTTAAACACAAGCAAGGATCAGGTATCTCAGCTGCTTCAGTCACTGAGGCAGGATTCTTTTAAAGATTTATTTGATAAATGATAGGTATTGAGAAGAATTCTTTCAAAGCTTTATTTGATAAATAATAGGTATTGAGAGTTCAAGACAAGCTGAGACTGATAAACAGTACCCTCTTCTCTGTCTCTTTAAATTTAAATGTATGTGAGTAGACCAGTACACAGAAAGGCTTGTCCTTCTCAATTCTGTTTTTGAAGTTAAAGCAAGTATGTGATTTCAGTTTTTCTTTGTTTTAATATTTTTTAGGATTTTGCGCTGTGTGCTTATACCATGTGTGCACTTTTGTTTACATGAGCACAGCCTGTATACAATACATGTTTGTGTACATGCACATGCTCACAAATGGATATACACCTCAACATGGATACGCACATACTTGTATTCACTGCGTGTTTTTTTTTTTTTTCCCCAGACAGGGCTTCTCTGTGTAGCCCTGGCTGTCCTGGAACTCACTCTGTAGACCAGACTGGCCTCGAACTCAGAAATCTGCCTGCCTCTGCCTCCCAAGTGCTGGGATTAAAGGCATGCACCACCACTGCCTGGCTTGCATGGGTTTCTGTTACTAAAGAGAGATTAGGTGCCATAGTCAATGTAAGGAAAACTGTGTGGATACCACCTCCTGGTACAACCTGCTCTAGGAAAGCCTGTATGAATTCCCAGGCACAGCCACCTGTTCATCTGGAGTAGTGCTCAGAATCATTTGCTGTTTGAGCATTAAGTGCCGAATTTCAGCCCTACAAGCTTCAGAATGAAATTACCTGCTTGAAGTAATAAAAAATCTCGAGCAAGAAATCTGTATAAGATTACATCCTTTACGGGGCAGTGGTGACGCACCCCTTTAATCCCAGCACTTGGGAGGCAGAGGCAGAGGCAGAGGCAGAGGCAGGCAGATTTCTGTGTTCGAGGCCAGCCTTGTCTATAGCGTGAGTTCTACGACAGCCAGGGCTACACAGAAAAACCTTGTCTTGAAACAAACAAAAAAAGATTACATCCCTCAGCTTCGGAATTTTACACACAGAAAAAAAACAGTGGTTAGATGCCACGAAGTAGGTGGCAATGCCTTAACCGTATGTGTGTTGTTAGGCCCAAGGGCCTCTTCCATCCTTGTCAAGGGGAGTGCTAACCTTCTCTCCTTTCATACAACACAACTACAAGGTTCTTCCGCGGAATATTTAAAGGCCCAGAATCGAGACCTTTTCAGATAATGGTGATTTTTTTTAAGCAGCCACAAAAACATGTTACTGAAAAGTATTCTATTTTATTTGGTTGTTTGATAATTTAAGCGCGGTTATTTAGGAGTAAAAACGTTTTATTCACTTCTAACCTGATCATACTTTAATTAATTCATAAAATCAGCCAATCACAGGCCGAAGGAAACACCGGAAGTTGTGGGCGTTCTTGAACAAAACAGATTCCCCGGAAACAAAACAGGGTGGGCGCACATCCAACCGGGACACGCTTGCGGACGGCGGGAAGAGGAAGTGGGCGGGGACGAATTAGAGGATGAACGTCTGTTAATCCTTCATGGATTTCCGGGCGACGGGTTGTAAGCGATGAAGCTACGGGGGAAACTGTGTATGGAGTCTGCGCATACTCCTCGGCTCCCGCCACCATTATCCGCGCACGCGCAGCGACGACTGCTACACGTCAGCTGGCGCTCTGTATTCGAGGAAAGGAATGGCTGATCTAGACCACGTTGGTTATCCCTGCTTTTGTATCCACGTCCGGGGGTCTTTGGTTAAGTCCATCTTATTGAAGAAGCCATCGATGTAGAACAGCCTGGTGGTACCAGCCCCCTTCGTAAAACCATGGTGTGTTAGGAGTGCACATCTGTCTAAAGGACAGGAATACTCACACCTGTAAAAGTGTCATGCACATTTTTACAAACGCATGGCCGTGTGCACACGTGTGCACATATGCATACAAACAGTGAAGGAGCTGTATCTATTGGCTGTGTTTACTTTGTATTTTTCGGGCCGCTTGTGTTTTACAGCAGTTAGTACTTAGCTAGCTGGACGTGTGGTGCATGCCTGTACTCTCAGTACCTGGGAAGTGCAGGCAGGCAGGAAAAATTGAGTTCTAAGCCAGCTCAAAGTGAAGGAGATGTGTCTTGGAAACTGTTAATTTGTTATGGTAGGCTCATGGCCAGGCACTGAAGGAATCAAAGTGGTGCCAGGGTTATTCAGCTAGATATTGTAGATGGAGTGGGTGTGCATATCACATCTGGAAAGCTAGCATTATTTAGAGAAGGTCTGTATAACTATACATAGCCCTGGTTCTGGAGGGTGCTATGTAGACCATAGCAACTCGAACTCAGATATCTGACTGCCTCTGCCTTCCCAGTGCTGGATTAAAGACCTGTAGTACCACATGCCACAGGCTAGCATTATTGAGTCCGGTTTTTCTACTGCGAAGTTTTAGGATAAGCTTGTTGGCTGAAGATGAGAATCTGATCACCGATGGAAAGAAATAGCAGGTTACCTTGCACATTGTCTGAGAGAGCATGGGCCAGGCTCTGGGTCAGTTTCCTGGAGGTGGGAGCTGGACCTGAGGCTGGGAGTAACATTTTGGGTGATCTTGGGTAATTTGCAGGTCATTGTGTTGCCTGGACCTGGGAGAATGAATTGGCAGCTTTGGCTTGGCACCAGCACAGCTACATCCTCCTCTCGTGCTTGAAAGTTCATTGCAAATAGTGGGAGGAGGGGGCAGCCGGTTCCATAGGAACACCAGAGCTGGCCTCTTAAACTTTAAAAACAGAACAAAGGCATGTTGTCCCTGACAACTTTTCAGAGTCACTTCTATCATGTGGGTCCCTGGGCTCAAACTCAGGCCATCACATCAGTCACTGGATGCCTTTACCCACTGAATCCTTTCGCAGGTCCTCTGAGGTTCCTGTTGTCAAGGCCTGGCTTTGCATTTGGTGCAGGTGGAGGTCATCGACACATTTAGAGACAAAGCGTGACTCAGGGTAAGGAAAGGCAGCTAGAGGGTCGTCCTAGAGACGTGACCGTGCTGGTAGAGCCTACTAGGCCACAGTTGTTTCTTGGACAACCTGCAGAACCTGTAGAAACCGGGAGGCTCTTTGTTGTTCATTAGTAGAGGATGCCTTGCTGGTGCCTCTGGGCCTTGAGCTGTGTGATAAACACCTTCTGTTCCCTCATCTACCACACTAGCACCTGCTCACAGGAAGGCCCAAGGTACTCACTGAATATAGGCCTGGTCAGCATAGAGCTTCTCTCACTGAGGTCCTTGCCGTGAACCATGCCAGGCCAAATCTTTGCTGATACCCTGGGGCTTAAGAAACAGTGAGAAGCACAAAAACAAACAAACAAAAACAATAGACAAACGCTTTTCTCGAAAAGCACAAAAACAAACAAACAAACAGTGAGAACTTGCTGAGGCCAGCAGTCTTGGCTGGGTTACAAGTAGAATGGCTTTTTTTTTTCCCCTACCATGTGCCTAGAGTCTGGAGCACAAAGGTAAACAAGTAGAACCATCACTTCTGCGCTGGTGACTGTCCATAAATGCTCCTAAGGACATCATGGACTGCATACAGAGAAAGTTCTAGAAACCAAAGTGTTGAGGTCATTTCACTAACCAGTTTCTAGATAGAACACACACAGCTAAACTGGGATGTCAGATAAAACTATGATTTTTTTTTTTTTTTTTTGGCTTTTTTTTTCAAGACAGGGTTTCTCTGTATAGCTCTGGCTGTCCTGGAACACTCTGTAGACCAGGTTGGCCTTGAACTCAGAAATCCGCCTGCCTCTGCCTCCCAAGTGCTGGGATTAAAGGTGTGCACCACCACCGCCTGGCCTAAATTTTTTTTTTTTTAAGTATGTGTCCCAAATATTTCATAAGACATTTACCTGAGAGTCACATTTAATGGAATGTCCATTAAATATTTTAATACTATTTTTAAAAATAATATGTTTATGAGAATTTTGCCTACGTGTATGTATGTGTATGATGTACATGCAGAGACCTGGTGTCTGATCCCTTGGAACTAGAGTTACAGTGCTTGTGAGCTGCCATGTAGATCCTGGTTATTGAACCAGTCTTTTACTGAACAGCAAGTCTTCTTAATTGCTAAGCCATATATATATATTTATGTATATATATATATTTATAATCTTTTTACTATATAGATATGAAGAACACTAGCTGGGTATATGCAGCAAGCAGGCAGCATGGGTGTGTTGATTTGTCTGAATTTGCATGTAGCTGTGACATGACTTGCCTTCTATGATGGACGGTACCCTGGAACTACCAGCTGAAATAAATCTTTCCTCCCTAAGTGTCAAGGTGTTTTATCACAGTAACATATGAAATTAGGACACCACCTAAGTCCAGCTTGTGCAGGGGCATGAAGGGAAGAGAATGCAAGTACATCTGTGCTAAAGGGCCCTTCCTGGGATCCCAAACTTGGAGCTCTTGGGAAGAACATGATGGAAGAAAGAGTAAGGAAAGTGGGTCAGCATGTGGTGTGGTGTGAAGGACGTGAGTTCAGCAGGAACTTTGGTATTGGTATTAGCTTTTGTGGTGTGGCTGAGCCCTGATGACCATGGTCAGGTAGAAGAGGCTCTTGTGGACCTCAGTGACTGCAGTCAGCATACGAGTTGAAAAGTGCTAAAGCAATCAAGAGCAGATGAGAAAAAGAAAAACAGAAAAGGGGGGCCACTAGGGTAACTCAAAAGCAAACTGGGAGATGCTCAGTGGGCAAACTGCTGTGCAGGTGTGAGCAACAAGTTTGGATCCCTAGCACCCACATAAAAGCTAGGTCTGTGGCCTGTGTCTAACCCAGTGCTGGAGACAGTGGGGGCAGGCTGGTTATAGACACAGGGAGGTCCCTGTAGCTTATTGGTTTGCTGAAGTAGTGATCTCCAGGTCCACTGAGAGAGATTCAAGAAATAAAAGTGTAGAGTGATTGAGGGAGGCCTCCAGGGTGAGCCACTGGGCGCCACACATACACGTACAGGCAAACATACATGCACCGCACATGTTTTTTTGTTTTTTTTTTTTTTTTTAATAAAGCAAATATGGTAAGGTTCTGTTAAGCTGAAGTTCACAAGGGAAAAAATGACAAGAAGCCGAAATCTGTGCTTGTGAGCCTCTGGGAGGCTTAAAAATCTGAGCAATTCTTCCTCAGATGTTCCCATTATACCCTCTTCTGTGGAAGACATCTCAGGTGGGAACCACTTGTTTAGTCAGTGCCCTCTTGTAGTGAAGCGAGAGATGGAGTGACCATGGCAACTCTTAGAACAGGAAACGTACATGGGGCTGGAGAGATGGCTCAGTGGTTAAGAGTGCCGACTACTCCTCCAGAGGTCCTGAGTTCAATTCCCAGAAACCACATGGTGGCTCACAACTATCTGTAATGGGATCTGGTATGTCTGAAGATAGCTACAGTGTACTCATATACATAAAATAAATAAATCTTAAAAAAAGAGAAAACATGTAAATGGAGCTGGCTTACAGCTTCAGAGGGTTAGTCCATTATCATCATGGCAGGAAGCATGGTGGCACATAGGAAGACATATCCTGGAGAAGTAGTTGAGAGTTCTACATCCAGACCCACTGGAATCAGGAAGAAAAAGACACTGGCCTGTGAAGTGGAAACTTAAGGGTTCTTTGGAAAGTTGGTTGGATGGTGTTTTGCTGGGGCAAACACGTGAAAGAATGTTTCTCTGAAGCAGATACAGGAGAGATGTTCTGCTAAAGCAAGCACATGAAGGACACATGAAGGATTCTTTGCTAACAACACACATGCATTGGTCTGCCTTACATTGTGTAGTTGAGCTGCATTTGTTGGGACTCCATAGAAAGAAATGCACCAAAAAAGTTCTGGTGGTGTGCTGCAGTTTCTTACTGCTTCTGTGGAGTGGTGCTGAGGCAAGACAGGTGTTGAGGCAACGCACATGGAGGACATGTGGTATTTGGAGGGTATAAATAGGACTCTATGGAGTGATGGAGACAGAGCTTGGCTTGCTGGTATGTTGCCTGTGCCCTGGACAGCTCTCTGCCAGACCCTACCTGCCCTTGGGAGTTGAGGGTGAGCTACAGAGTCAATGACACAGATTCTGGGAGCAGGTGAGAAACACAGAGCAAGCTCTCCGAACACTGCTGAAATCTCCTTTAATACCCTCCACCTACACCCCTATTTCCAAGAAAGTATCTCTTCTAAACAGCAGTTCCTGATTGGCTGACATTATTTGCATCAGAAATCCTTGATCTCTCAGGCAGCTAGCTGTGTAACACTTGTTCGTCTCCAGTCTTTGCTGATCTTCGCTTCCCCGAGAGAAGCACAGCTGAGAACTTCTCTTGGTGTTCCTGTTGGTCCCTCCTGCTGACTGGAGCCTAGGCTGAGGCCTGGCTGTCTCTGCTACATCCTGTCACCATTGTTGCTAACCTGACTCCACCGAACTGGACTGCTGGTATGTCCGTGAAGTGTTTGTGAGGGGATTGAGCTGCTGCTGCCTGCTAACCTGTGAACTGAACTGCTGATTTCTAGACAACACAGATGGGAGTTGCTCCAAAGAACCTTTCTAAACAGGCCCACTTTTCCCATGTCCTTTCTTTTCTACTACCTCTGTTGGGTGGTGGGCTACAAGGGAGGTTAAAGCATTTAAGAGCAAAGTTAAAGTTATAGCCCTGGTTTGAGCTTTTGTAACCACAAAGCCCACTCCTGAGTGGCACACTTCCTCTAAGAAGGCCACACCTCCTAATCCTTCTTAAGTAGTGCCACTCCCTGATGACCATGCATTAAGATCTATAAGCCTGCAGGAGCCATTCTTATTCAAACTATCACATCTAATTCCCTGGCCTCCACAGGCTTGTAGCCATATCATAATGCAAAGAACCACATTCAGTCTAACTTATTCAGTCTAACTTTAAAAAGCCCTATTTAATCTCAAGGCTGCTTCAAAGTCCAAAGTCTCTTCTGAGACTCAAGGAAATCTTTTAATTGTAACTCCCTGTAAAATCAAAATAAAAAACATCACATATTGCCAGCGTACTATGCCACAGTATATCCACTACCATTCCAAAAGGAGGAAAGGTAGCATAGTGAGGAAGTACTGGACCAAGCAAGACTGAAACCAACAGGGCAAACTCCAAACTCTGCAGCTCCATGTCTGATGTCGAAGCTCTTCAGATCTCCAACTCCTGTCATCCTGTTAACTGCAACACACTTCTTCCTCTTGACTTGGTTCCACACACAATCTGTAGCTGTCCTTGGCAGGCATCCCACAAGTCTTGTATCTCCAACATCTTGGGGTCTTCAACCAAATCCAGGCTTCAACTTCACAGTTTCATGCAATAGCTTCTCTGGGCCTCCATGCAGGGACACACCTTACACATACCTTGCCTCAGCAGCTTTTCTTTCTGTTTTTTTCTCTTTTTCTTCTTTCTTTTCTTTTCTTTTTCTTTTCTTTCTCTCTTTTTTTTTTCTTTCAAGACAGGGTTTCTCTGTGTAGCCCTGGCTGTCCTGGAACTCACTCTGTAGACCAGGCTGGCCTCAAACTCAGAAATCCGCCTGCCTCTGCCTCCCAAGTGCTGGGACTAAAGGTGTGTGCCACCACTGCCCCACTCTCAGCAGCTTTTCTTAGCAGTGGAGGGGGAGCCCACAACTCTCTTGTATCATTGACTCTAAAGCCAGATCCAAGAGGCTGAAGT
Organism: Mastomys coucha; assembly: GCF_008632895.1. NCBI lineage: Eukaryota > Metazoa > Chordata > Mammalia > Rodentia > Muridae > Mastomys > Mastomys coucha. The sequence continues at coordinate 15,389,775 of NW_022196897.1, forward strand.
TGCTGGGTTCTGCTGCTTCCTGAGGCTGGAACATGGCAATTACATCTGCATCAGTGTAGTGGCTATTCCTGGTTGTCAACTTGACTATATCTGAAATGAATTACGATCCAAAATTAGAAGGCTCACCTGTGGCCCTAATCTGGAGGCTGAGAGATACAAGTTTCCGGTTAATACTAGGCTGTCTTGAAATCTCTGACAACAGCATTAATCCAGAACTCTTCAGTTTAGCTTCAGCCAGAGTTTAAGGATAAGGGCAAAAAGCAGCCACACTCTTTGCCAAAGTATCACAAAAACTGTCTCTAGGCCATTAAATAATATTCTCCCCTTGAGCCAGGGCATCGTAGTATGTAATATGGCCCATTCAGCCCCACTGAAAGCACTCGATTGCTTCCCTAGTCCAAAGCCTGAGTTTACATTCTGCCAGCAAGCAGCATGGTCAGGCTGTCACAGCAATATTCCCTGGTACCAACTTCTGTCTTAGTCACTGCTCTAAAGAAACACCATTGACCATAGCATTGTTTTGTCCGCTTTGTACCCCTGGCTGTCCTGGAACACACTCTGTAGACCAGGTTGGCTTTGAACTAACAGATTTACCTGGCTCAGCCTCCCATATGCTAGGATTAAAGGTGTGCCTCTACCACTTGGCTACACCAAAACTCTTATAAAGAGAAGCATTTAATTGGGGCTTGCTTACAGTTTCAGAACTTTAGTCCATTCTTATCATGGTGGAGAGCATGGAAGCATGCAGGCAGACACAGTGCTGGAGTAGTTGAGAGTTGTGTGTCCAGATATGGAGACAACAGAAAGAGAAAGAAAGCCACTGAGCCTGGTTTGGGCTTTTGAAAACCTACAGTAACCTCCTCCTCCATACCTAGGAGTGGCCATGTTCTCTCCTTTTTATTTCTTATTTTCATTCACCTATGAGCTTGTGGGGGACATTTTCATACAAGCCATCACATCTAGCAAAATGGCTCAGTGGGTAAAGGGTAGTCGCCTCTGAGCGCACTCGATGGCCGAGCTGTGCTCAACAGCCTGAGCTAGATTACGTAAAGAGAGAACTGATTCTCACAGGTTGTCATTTGACTTCCACAGGAATGTGGGTCACAGCATATGCCCCCCCCCATAAATTATTTATTTACTTATTTATTTATTTAGAGACAGGGTTTCTCTGTATAGCCCCGGCCGTCCTAGAACTCACTCTGTAGAACAGGCTGGCCTCAAACTCAGAGATCTACCTGCCCCTACCCCTCCATGTGCTGGGATCAAAGGTGTGTGGTGTATCTCAACTGACTGCTGTAAAAAAATATTTTTTTTGTTTTAAAATATTTTAAAATTTATTTTATGTATATAAGTATTTTGTTTTCATGCACACTATAAGAGGGAATCAGATTCCATACAGATGCTTATGAGCTGCTAAGAATTGAACTCAGGCCCTCTGGAAGAGCAACCCAATGCTCTTAATCACTGAGCCATCTTTCCAGTCAGTAAATAACATTTTAAAAGATTTGTTTAAAAAGAAGGTATGGCAAATTTCTGAGTTCCAGGCCAGCCTGGTCTATATAGTGAGTTCCAGGATAGCCAGGGTTACACAGAGAAACCCTGACTTGAAAAACAAACAATAATAAACAAACAAACAAACAAGAACGTGTGGGCTGGGCAGTGGTGAGGCATGCCTTTAACCCCAGCACTTTGGAGGCAGAGGCAGGCAGATCTGCTCTTTAGAGCACAGGGCTACATAGAGAAACCCTGTTTCAAAAAAACAAAAAAGTGTGAAAGAATTTAAGACATTAGTGCAATTGAGACCTGTGGGTTTCGGTTAGTTGAGAAGCTATGAGACTCTGCTTTGTCAGTTCAAGTTAGACTTTGTTCACTAAGTTCAAAGCTTTCACTCATAAAATCAGTAACAATGTAAACTGTCTGCCTCCCCTCTGAGGACACACCTCTGTCAGCTAGTCAGCACCTAAATCTCCCAGAGTCAGCTCATTTCACTACTCTTTGATTCTGCTCTCCTTATGGTCACCAAACCCATGTATACGGTGTTTGTTTGTTTGTTCATTCGTTTGTTTGTTTGTTTTTGTCTCCTGAGACGGAGTTTCTTTGCATAGCCCTGGCTATCCTGGACCAGGCTGGCCTGGAACTCGGAGATTCTCCTGCCACTCAGTCCCATGTTGCATTATTGACTGTATACCCATCCAATTACCCTCATGGCAGCTATTGGGCCCAGTATGGCTGTGGTTCACATTGTAGTTCTTGACATATGGGGAGAGACCACAGTGTTCCTCACTGATGCTGGGGATCCCCTGGAAAAATGACTTCTCACAGTCATGCTAGAGTAGTGTTCTCTGGACCACCCCGCATAGATGGACAGACATGCTGGAATAATCTAGTGTAACATTTCAGTCTTGCACACTTCCTCTGTGACCCCAAAACAGTTCTAGGCTTTAACTTTGTGCCACTCACCTTATGACCCATATTTTAGCCAACCAGCTAAACTGAGCTTCTCTAACTACTCTACAAAATAGAGTCTAGAATCTGCTTAGCATTATTATTATTATTATTATTATTATTATTATTATTATTATTGGTTTTTTGAGACAGGGTTTCTTCACTCTGTAGACCAGGCTGGCCTCAAACTCAGAAATGGGCCTGTCTCTGCCTCCCAAATGCTGCGATTAAAGGCGTGCACCACTACTGCCCGGCTCTGCTTAGCGTTATTAGCCAACAAATCCAACCTATCCAGTTTGATTCTTCTGCAATTATACTTCATGTTTAGTGGTGCATTGGATGCAAGGTTTAGATTGGGTAGGCATCATTCAGGCGAGAGAGCTGCTTCAGCCTCTTCCAGCACTTAGCCCCATACTTTTTGGAGACTGAGTTTCCCAGATCTAAGATGGAATTTCTGTTCTTGATCTGGAGGAAATTCCATCAGTCTCCACGTGGAGGCGGGCTTGCACCACTCAGGGTGCAGAGGCTCTGGAAAAGCCAAACTGGTCCTGGGTCCTAAGCAAGGGAGCTTTGGCTCCCCACCTCCAAGCCTCAGGCCTTGGGCTGCTATTGTTAACTCCCACTTCTCTTTGGCTTGGACAAGTTGCCCATCCAGACTGAGCCAAAGAGACTGATCAGGGAAATACATAATGTGGGCCTCAGGCTTGGCTCTGGGGCAGGCTTGGGAGGCCCAGCTATGGCTTTCCTGTTTCCAGGTGGAGAAACTAAAACTTGGAATGCGTACAGGGTGGTGGGGAGGTGTCACCAGCCACTTTTGGAGAGTTTTGATCCTATTCTAGCACCTTGGCTGACATGAACTGGGGTCTACAGCCTCAGAGGACTCTGGGATGCTAGGGAATGCCCTGGGCTTGTGTGGTTTAGTGTGCAGTTATGTTTTGGGTCTCCAGTAAGTGCTGTGCTGAAGCAGTCACTTCCCATTGCATATATATTGTGCATACATGCAATTCCCTCATGTGATGATTAATGTTGACTGTCAAGTTGATAGGATCCAGTGTCACTTATAAGACAAACGTCCAGTCATGTCCTCGAGGAATTTTTCTACATTGTGCTTATCCAGGTAGGAAGATCCACCCTGAAACTGTCAGTACCATCTCACGGACTGAGGTTCTACCCTGGGGAAGGAGAAAGTGAGCTGAGCTTCAGCCTTCGGCTCTCTCTGCGTCCTCAGCACAGATGCCATCTGATTAGTTGCCTCAAGCCCCTGTGGCCACACCTTCCCAACTCTGATGACTCTGAGCTCCCCTCCCCACCTCAACCATTTCTACTTTAAGTTGCTTTTGTCGGGTGTTTTGTTATATAGCAACCAGGAAAATAACAAATGCCCCGTAGGTTTTTTTTATACCACCCAGGAGATAGATAGAAATGTGAGTCAAGGAGCCCAATCTAGTCATCAGCTTCTCTGAGGGACATCGTTTATATTTCTGTAAACCTGATCATCTGGTTTTTTTTGTTTTTGTTTGTTTGTTTTTGTTTTTGTGAATGGTCCTGGAAAGATACAACCAACCAGTCAGTGGCTTGGAAGGCTCAGTGGAGTCCCTGCAGGGGGACAAAGGGCTGGGCTAGAGATCTCTGGTGTGTATGATTGGCTCAGGTGGACACCTCTGACTATGCCAGTGTCTTGCAGATAGGCCACTGCTCAGACTGTTGCTTTTTCTGTGTCTCAATGAGACCAGTGTCAGTTTTAAAGTAGCTGCTGTCTGCTGGAGCCAGATCTGGCAAATTAGCTCTTTATTTCTCATGACAGAGGATAACTGAAGCCAAGCTCTCTCTGGGAGATGCCCCTATGAGTGACTAAGGCTATCTCCCTCTGGGGGATGCCCTTGTGCTTCTAGTTTAGCCTGCCCTGGATGCTTTTCTGCTTATACAGGGAGGTGAATGACCATCCAGTGGGCTGAGCCTTTTCCTTGGGGCCCTCTATTAATAAAACAACCACTGACCCCCCAGATCCCCAGACGTGCAGGCAAATTCGAGGACACAGTATTCCCAGGGTCGGCGTTGGTCCAGAGACCTTTCGTGCTTGACCCAGCCGCCTCTAGAGTGCTTCCATCCTGCTCTGGCCCCTTGGCTGAAGGACCGGAAGTTCTGCATGGTCCAAGCTGGAGCTGCTCTTCCTCCAATATATAAATAACCTACTACCAGCTCCCTGGGAGAGTCCTGAGGGCCTGAAGGAGGGAGGGACAGAGCCCCAGGCCCTTGCAACCAAGCATGACTCATAAAGTCATCTGCTTTCCAGGTTGTTCCAGAACCTTCTTGGGCTACCCTGATGTCCTGTGCTGTTTGCAGGACCAGAGGCAGGCTGGATGAGGGCACTTGCTCTGTTTTTCTCTCATTCAGTTGTTTTTGTGGAATCGGAGGCTATTGGCTGGGGATAGACAAGGAGACCACTTTCTTCTCACTCTGGAGGCCTAGCTGTGCTGGAGATGTGGAAGGCTGAGATCCAGGGCAGGGACCAAATTTCTATCACCCATCTAGAGCCGTGTTCTCAACCTTTTAATGCTGTGGCCCTTTACAACAGTTCTTCAAGTTGTGGTAACCCCCAACCATAAAATTATTTTCATTGCTACTTCATAACTGTAATTTTGCTACTGTTATGAATCATTATGTAAATATCTGTTTCCTGATGGTCTTAGGTGACGTTAAGATTCTGTGAAAACAGTCGTTTGACCCTCAGAGGGTCACAACCCACAGGTTGAGAACCGCTGATCTAGAGCCACATCCAATACTCTGCTGAAGCTCTCCAAGAGGGATCCTTACCCAGCCTTTTCCTTTTGGGTTCTCCTGAGTACCCCAGTCCTGACTTGGTGACGCTGACCTTGTCCTGTGGTCCCTGGTAGCCTTTACTATTTCTGCCTTTTTGTGTGCTTCTTGAGAGAACCACACTTACTGAGCCACAGGGGAAGAGTCAACCAGATTGACTTTATGTGCTACAGGGTGCATGGGATTATAGGGTACCTACTGTCACCAGCCACAGCTGGACACTTGTGTGCTCAGAAACCTGGCAAAATGAGCCTGGCTCTGCCCACCTAAGCTTCCCTGGGCTCCAAGCTCCAGACGGTGAAATCTGAAGTTCAGGGCCCAGGCCCGTGTTCAGAATACCACATCCAGGCTGGGTCCCTGTTTTACGTGGAGCAGATAAAGGTTTCTGAGTGGCCTGGTACTGCATCACTGAAGTTCCCCAAACTGAAATTGGATGTTTCAAAACAAATCTCCCTGTTCTGGAGGTCAGAGTTTAATACCAAGGCATGGGGGGGGGGCAGGGTGGTGCTGACTCTTCCCAAGGCTCCTAGTGGGATGGTTCCTCCTGTCTCTCAGATACTCCTGGGGTTGAGAATGTGTCAATGAATCTCCTTTTTCTTAAGGCCTCTTCTTGTTTCCCTGTGTCTTGTGTGTCTCCTATAATGGCACATATCATTGGAATTAAGGCCTTCAATCCACTGATCTCTTTTGATGACCCAGTCTCCATTCATATTTCTTTTCCCAACCAAAGGCAACCGTAAGTTTTAAGGGCTATGTCTTTGAAGGGGGCAACATTCAGTCCACTACACTCCACACCTCCATTTTCACATGTGTCCTCTACAAAGTGGGATGCAGTCAGCGATGCAGCTACAATTCTACATCTCTTCCTATAGGTCTGGCCTTCCCTGTGAAGCGACTTCTTCCCACAAGTCAGGACCCAGTGTTAGTTCTCCTCTGTGACCAGAACCTGTGTAGGAAATGCAGGAAATACTTGCTTCAGGCTGCCTTTTCCAGTCTGGGGAAAGTCTTGAAGAGTCCAGCTGTGACTGTATGTGACTCCAGGGATTCCTGGGCCAAGTTACCTGGGCTCATTCTATGTTTCACAAGCAAGTTGCCCATTGACCCAAGAGGAGCTTTGAGGTACCTAGCCTGGTAGGCCACGAGCCCTGCACAGCCATCCTGGGCTCCGCCCTTCCTTCCTTGCTAGAATGTTTAACTTTTCCCACCTCAGGGTCTCTATACATACAGTTCTCTACCCTTTCAGGATGTCTTCTGGGCTGATCTCTCAGCCATCCCATGGCTAGCTATTTCCCTGTCCACTGTGCCTCCAGTAGGCACTGCTGGGGTCTTCTGGCAAATGTAGGATCTAAGGACCATCAGGACCACAACTGGAGTGGGGGTGGTAGCAGTTGGGAACCAATGTGGCAGATGGAGACCTTGCCAGGCTCACACAGGTGCTGCCCATGAACTTCTGGGCTGTCCCACAAGGGGCTAGTGCTTGGATTGAAGATGCAGAGGACAAAGCACCATTTCCAGGCTAAGGACCTTTGGAGGCTCACTGTACGCTGGCTTCTAGGGAGGTTGAAATGGTGTAACTTCCTCAGCCAGAAGCCATGCCTCAGGCAGGGGATGAATATGACCGTATGCTCTCCCAACTCTCCATGCAGCTGAGCATCAGGAGACCCCTTTTTGACAGACAACATCTTAAAGAGGAAAAGTCGCTGGGCAGTGGTGGTACACGCCTTTAATCCCAGCACTTGGGAGGCAGAGGCAGGTGGATTTCTGAGTTCGAGGCCAGCCTGGTCTACAAAGTGAGTTCCAGGACAGCCAGGGCTACTCAGAGAAATCCTGTCTCGAAAAACCAAAAAAAAAAAAAAAAAAAAAAAAAAGAGGAAAAGTCACACTCTAGGATCCACTAGAAGAGCCTGGACTCAGGCCTCTATAGTGTAGAGAGCCCACACTGGGCTAGAAGGTGTTCAACAAATACCCTCTAAAACCCAACCGCCTGGAGACTATCTTCCTAGGTTCAGCTCACAGGACACACTGCTGTGGCCTTGGGATGACTCAAATCCTCCTCGAGGTGGCAGTTTTGCAGACATGCAGAATCCAAGTGTTTATAAGGTTATGGAGGTTCACACCGATGATCCAGAAAGTCACCGTGTAGCAGGGTTAGGAGTCCCTACAAGGAGGCTCTGAGAGATCACTATGTGAAGCTTGAAGGTGGACGTCAGTTGCAGTAGAGACCCCAGGACATTGGAGATGGCCAGACAATGGAGAATCCGCTGAGGAAAGGGCAGGCACATAGTAGAGGTGACATGGGAGAGGTTAAATGTGCTTCAGGTGGTAGAGTTGGAGGTGTGGGGTTAATCACAGCTGTTGGAGTCCAGGTGGGGCCACCACCAGTCTGAGATTCTGGACATGGAGTACAGGACTTGACACTTGCTGCCCCTCTGAGTTTTGGTTTATCTTTGATCTTACTTTTTTTGTCTTGTTATTTTCCATTCTCCCTCTTTGAATCAGAATGTTCACTCTATGTTCTTAAAAAACAAAAAAACAAAAAAACCCAAAGGGCTAGAGCGATGGTTCAGTGGTTAAGAGCACTAACTACTTTTCCAGAGGTCCTGAGTTCAATTCCCATCAATCACATGGTGGCTCACAACCATCTGTAATAGGATCTGATGCTCTCTTCTGGTGTGTCTGAAGACAGCTACAATGTACTCCTATACATAAAATAAATACATAAATCATAAAAAAAGCAAAAAGTAAAAAACAGATTTTGTTTTTCAAAATTTTAATTTAGGGCTGTAGAGCACTTGCTGCTCCTGCAGAGGACCAGGTTGGATTCCTAGCACTCACACGGTGGCTCACAACCATCTGTTCTAGGGAATCTGATGCCTTCTTCTGACCGCCATAGGCACCAGGCACATACACAGCACACATACATACACGAAAGTAAAACATTCAGACCCATAAGATAACAATAAATAAGTTGAGATCCAGAAATTGCTTAGTGGTTAGAGCACTGGCTGATCTTGCAGAGGACCTAGGCCCAATTCCCAGCACTGACATGGTGGCTCACAACTACTTGTAACTCCACTGTATGCTCTAACTCAGTTCCAGAAAATATGATGCTTTCTCTGGCCTCCACGGGTGCCAGACATGTATGAGGTGCACAGACATGCATGCATGCAAAACATTTATACATATTATAAAATTAAACAATTATTTTACTTTTTATTTGAGTTCTTAGAGTTTCTCAAGTCTCAGAAGAAATTGCACTTGAGCATGTTGGCACCCTCAAAGACTATAGGGATTTCTGAAGTTGGACAGAAGATGTTTTGGATGGGAAACCAAGGTTGGACTGTTATTGTTTAAGAGTGATACATTTGTGTGTCAACTTGACAAGGGATGGCCTTGAGGGGGTAATATTCATTGTCAACCTAATAGAATTTAGAATTTAGGAGACACACCTCTGGATGTGTCTGTGAGGGCATTTCTAGAGAGGAATGTGGCTAGCACTGTGCCACGGGGCTAGAGTCCCAGACTCTAAAAGGGAGAAAAAACAAACAAACAACCACCCTGTGTGTTAGCATGTCCTTCCTGTGTGCTAGCATGCCCTTCCTGTGTGCTAGCATGTCCTTCCTGTGTGCTAGCATGTCCTTTCTGTGTGCTTCCTGATCAACCAAGCCATGAGCAAGCAGCCTTTTGCCCCCATGTCCTCACCACAGTGATGTACTGAGTATGCCTCCCTCCCTTAAACTGCTTCTTGTCAATTGTTTGGTAAGAGCAGTAGTGACTACAGCCCTCTCCTTCCTCCTTTAGACCGATAGACATCCCCTTCAATAACATTCCTTCTATCTTGTCAATTCTATAGGCTGACCAAAGGCACTGCCAGCTTAACATGTTTTTGTCTTTCCTGTGTTACCCAGGCTGGTTTCAAACTCTCCGTCCTTCTGCCTAAGTGCTGGGACTATAGGCATGTACTCACCTCCGCCCTGGCTTTGTCCTCTCATTGTTTTACGTTTTGTACTCTGAGACCTAAACTATTTGAAACACACCGCACTTGGCCGTGCCTATGACCAGTTTCCCCTCTGGCAGGAGAGCCTCCTCCTGTCTGCATTTGTTGGAATTCTAGGTATGTCAATAAAAATTCTCTTTTAGTTGTCTCTTGTGAAAACATTTTGTTTTCTTTCCCCCTGTTTGCCTGTCCTTTGTTGGCTTACCTTCTTGGTTTATATATATATATATATATAT